>NC_051163.1:136632675-136932675 GCF_013339745.2 Dermacentor silvarum | reverse complement strand
CAACGTGCGTAGGCGCAGACGAGATGCGATTCAGACGAAGTGCGCAATCAACGCGATCCCGAGCTGCCCGAGCCTCCGCCAGTATGGTGGCGCCATCTAGTTAAAGTGCCTGCAAACGCAGCGTGCCCGACATGTAAGTTGCATATAGCAATTGCATGCTGCATGTAACTGGACCTGGTTCACTCAAGCAGGCTAGGTGACTATTTGTCACCAACCCGTTGTGAGGATTCCAATAAACAATCATGATCATCATCATCTTCAACAACACCAACAACGTACCGTGCCACGGGTCAAGGGGTGTGAGATGTGGCCAAGTATTCTGGATACCTCTTCGGTACACGTTATGGCGTCTCCTCGCAAGGTACGAACCGCTGCTGAAGAAGCGAATGGTAGAGCTACGTGCGCGGCTACAACCAGGCTTGATCAGGCTCAGCAGACTGCTGTGCAGAGAGCATTACAAGCCTCAGCTTGCCGTCGACGCCGGGCGGACAGTTCAGATCGTTCTCGTCAAAATGAGGCGAAGAGACTTTCTCGCGAAGACCCTTGTGTGCGTGGTGCCGAAATTGGAGCTACTATTGAGCCGCTCCACCAGCTTACGCTGTGAATGTGCTGCGTGTGCCGCGCAGGTCTGTGACTTTTGTCTGCTAAAGTTATGGTTTTATGTTTTTTGGAAAGTATACAAGCAGCAAATATTAAGTTTCTAAAAGACCTGTTTTATGTCACACTTCGTCTTTAGTCGCTTTATATATGTAAAAAAGGAAAGTGGAGGTCATGCATCATTATTTTAAGCACATTTACAATTGGCAGAGTAAGAAAACACGAACAAGAATATGCAAGTAAGTCGGCAAGCGGTACTTGAAGCTTCACACGCGTGTTCAGTGCTGAAGAGGGATTACTTGTCGACCTACGCATCTGTATTCCGCGACATATGCGCGGGCGTGCGTGTGTTGCGCGCTCATGCAAGCTGCCACTAGCATAACTACAGTAAGTACGCCACCGCGCTGAACACAACAGACTATAGATTGCGATATACGGAGATTCTCGGACGACTAACATTCGGCGACACTATTATTTTCGCGTGACGTAGTACGCGGCAAGTTCGATGATTCGAGAGGTTTTGCTCAACCAGCCAGTTCAGCGCGCACTGAAAGTGATCGTCCGAGCTCAGAATAAGTCCCGTGACGAGTTGTGAGAAATGCGTTTCTAAAAGGTGGCGCAGGTAAAATGACTGTGCTGTGTTTCGAACAAGGATGACCGCGCCAATGCAACACATGCAGTCGCAGAATAGAACGTGAAGAGCCGCGTTATCAACGTGACGCGGAAGCCATCTCGCATCGACAAAAATATACCAGTGTCGTCTGCTGTTGGCGACAGTGGTCAGCTGTCAACAGATTACGCGTCGTCGAGTCGGAGTGCGCGTGCGATCCGCTCATGCGGATTCAGTGTACACCAAATTTTGCGACACGACCCACTTCGCGGGGGGCGCGGACGGGCGTTTTGAGCCAGTTTGGGCCATTACCGATGCCTTGAATGGCTTCGCTCGGTGCCGGCGGCGGCAGAAGTCGCGAAATGTGTATTCACAAGTAACTTTTATATCTAAAGTTCTCGGTTTTAGCGCAAAAGAAAACAAAAGTAAAACATTGTATATATTGACACGTATACATGCACGTTTGTCTTTCACCGGTGGCCACTTTCCACCGGCTAAGAAATGTTAAACGTTATCGCTCGGCGCAGGACGCGCCTGTATCGGAAGTTTCTAGAACGTTATCGATGATTCTTTCCATTGCCTGTTTTCACCGACGCTTCTGTTATCTGATTGCATGACTGACGCGAATTGTCTAGAACTTTCTGGAAGACACGCGGGCATCAGGAATTAATCTAGAACCTTCGATGACTCAGGTATAAAAGCCGACGCGTTTCGCCGAACAACAGCGAGCCGACCCGGAACTAAGGAGCCTTGTAGACTACCTGGAAGGCAAGACCGTCATTGTGCCGAAGGCGTTCAGGCGAGGATTGGCATCGTTCTTCTTGCAAAACGACATTCTCCTAAAGAAGAACTTCTCGCCTCTCCGAGCCAACTACCTCCTCGTGGTACCCTCAGCATTGCGTCCAGAGGTTCTGCAAGCTCTCCATGACGACCCAACGGCTGGACATCTCGGTTTTTCCCGCACTCTCGCGAGGATACAAGAGAAATACTACTGGCCTCGCCTCTCTGCTGACGTCGCCCATTACGTAAGGACATGCCGAGACTGTCAGCGACACAAAACACCGCCGACAAGGCCAGCCGGGCTTCTACAGCCGATCGAGCCACCTCGCCGACCGTTCCAGCAGATCGGGATGGACTTACTGGGGCCTTTTCCGACGTCGACGTCCGGGAATAAATGGATCATCGTAGCTACGGACTACCTCACCCGCTACGCCGAAACAAAAGCCTTGCCCAAAGGCAGTGCCGACGAGGTAGCCCGATTCTTCGTTGAGAACATCCTCCTGCGTCACGGTGCCCCGGAAGTCGTCATCACCGACAGAGGTACGGCCTTCACGGCTGAACTAACTCAAGCCATCCTGCGATACAGCCAGACAAGCCATCGCCGCACCACCGCCTACCACCCGCAGACGAATGGCCTCACCGAGCGCCTAAATAAGACCATCGCCGACATGCTGGCAATGTACGTCGACGTCGAACACAAGACGTGGGATGCCATCCTTCCGTACGTGACCTTCGCATACAACACGGCCGTGCAAGAAACGACGCACATGGCGCCGTTCAACCTGGTCTACGGAAGGAACCCGGCAACGACACTTGACGCCATGCTACCGGACGTCGCTGACGAAGAAAATCTCGACGTTGCCACCTATTTGCAGCGTGCCGAAGAAGGTCGACAGCTCGCCCGCCTGCGCATCAAGAACCAGCAGAGAACCGACAGCCGACACTACAATCTTCGACGACGCTACGTCGAGTACCAGCCCGGAGACCGTGTTTGGGTCTGGACTCCGATACGCCGACGAGGACTTAGCGAGAAACTCTTACGTCGCTATTTCGGACCATATAAGATCATCCGACGTATTGGCGCACTGGACTATGAGGTCGTGCCAGACGGCATTTCGCAATCACAACGGCGCCGCGCACGACCCGAAGTCATCCATGTGGTGCGTCTTAAGCCTTTCTACGCCCGCTGACGAACTTAGGTACTTTGTTACTTTATTTTTTTTCTTTATTACGCGTGGTTTTGTTTACGCTTTCACATTTGTTTGTAGCATCGGGACGATGCTTTTTAAGGGGAGGGTATTGACACGTATACATGCACGTTTGTCTTTCACCGGTGGCCACTTTCCACCGGCTAACAAATGTTAAACGTTATCGCTCGGCGCAGGACGCGCCTGTATCGGAAGTTTCTAGAACGTTATCGATGATTCTTTCCATTGCCTGTTTTCACCGACGCTTCTGTTATCTTATTGCATGACTGACGCGAATTGTCTAGAACTTTCTGGAAGACACGCGGGCATCAGGAATTAATCTAGAACCTTCGATGACTCAGGTATAAAAGACGACGCGTTTCGCCGCTGATCAGATTTCGACGATCGCCGACTGTGTTCGCCGCTATCGTTGTGCTTCGAGTGTAGCTTTCTTTTGTGGGCACAGGTTCGCCCAATAAAGAACCAGTTTCGTCACACACAGTTTTACGACTGTTTTCTTCACCGTCACTACTACGTGACAATATGCTTCATTTTATGGATTTTGTTTTTTTGTCATGCTTGGAGACGCGCGCTCAATTTCGGAAGCCATGCCTCGCACCTGGGAGCACTCTGAGGCCAGTGTTCGCCGAGTGTTCTCTCTTTGCACTCTGTTGTTTCTCTACGGCTCACCTTTGACCACATGAACAGGCGAGCGATGTCGCCGGACTTCCAGCGAGACTCTGTGCCACCACATGCGCCACACTCCGTCCCGTCTACTTACGCCTCCGGGGTAATGTTTATACGCTGCGCAGCACCACAGACTTTGCGTGCTTACCATCGTTCGCATTGCTTCGCTGTTTGAGCGAAACTGTAATTAATGAAAGACTCTGTACATTTATGGACGTTTATTACTGACTTGAATCTGCAACGAAGTTGCTACGGCTTCTTACAATGCACGTTTCACTTTCGTGTTATGAGGAGCAATTCCTCTGAAAGAAGGATGAACCAATTTTTATTCTAATTGCATAAAATCTGTGAGTTACATCATTTATCTTTAATGAAAACGTTTATTCGTCTCTTATAGGATCTCTGCGCTTGTTATTCTGGAGTATAAACGCTATGCGTCTTGTATTGTCCCTATGGTTGTGTGCATATCTTGTGGCTACACCCCGTCACCTTTGAATGCGCTATTGCATTTCGCGCCGCTATTTTGATTAATAATAATAATAATAATAATAATAATAATAATAATAATAATAATAATAATAATAATAATAATACTTCGCAGGCTATGCTGTAAGCGTGGAGCGTCTGCGCGCCGTGGACCCCAAGGCCCTGGCGTTTGTCTCTATAGACTACGCTGTCCTGACTGCAACCAAGGACAGGTTTAAGACCAGCCTGGAGAAGTTCGTGAACACATACAACAATCAGTTCTGGAGAGACCGCTTCCAGGGCTTCGAGATCCGCGGCGTGCCGCTTGCGGACTATCTGGACGACAACAAAATGGCAGCGCTTAACGCGATCATCGGCGTACGTGTAGCGCAGTTGCGGCCGCTGTTTGTGCACCGGGGGGGGGGGGGGGGGGCAGTTCCAAGGGCAGATATTCACAATGCTAGATTGGGATGAATGCAGTAAAACACTATTGGTATCCAAGCGGATGCCAATAAATTATCACCGTAATTATTATCGTGCCCTGGCGTGCACTAAGTTCGCATTTGCACCCTAGAATTGGTGGCATGCGCCAATCTTAAAGGGATGTGGACTGCAATAATTACTGACCTGTCATTTAATTAAATAACGCGAGCTGACTGTGTTACCGAAATAGTCGCTCACGCATCAGTATAGATTGCATATTAGACATGCCATCCTCTAATGCTATTCTCGCTTATCGCCAGTAAAAACGCCTCCACGCCCTTTCAAGAACGTGAATTAGGAGCTTGAGACGTGGAGGGCACCACGTGCGTCAAAGAACGGGATATCAGCGGCCCGACCACTTCCACTCCAGGCCAACTCTAATTTATCATTTTAATTGCACGCACAACGAAAAAAAAAATGCTTTTCTGAGAGAACCACTGGATCATTATGAATGTCACAGACGCATTTAAGAGAAATCGTTAAATTCTAGCAGTTGTAGCCATTTTTATTTCATATCTATCAGAATTTTTAACGAATGTTGCTGGAAATCCGAAAATGTTAAAAAAAGCAAGAAGCCAAATCCTCAATGTGAATTAAAAAAAATATATCTCAGTTCCACAAACTGCATCTGTTAGAGAATTTCAAGCGGACAAATGTGATGTACAAATTTACAGTTCAGTGAAAGGTTACGATGTTTGGAAGGGTTATGCGTAAGACCCACTCACACACTAGGCATCATCATCATAATCACCATCATCATCATCAGCAGCAGCAGCAGCAGCAGCTGCAGCAGCAGCAGCAGCGTATATCGCAAAGGCGAGCGATGTCGCCGTCCTCCGTCCACTTCTGGACGAAGGCCTCTACCTGCGATCTCACACCTGCCTTGCGCTGTATATATATATATATATATATATATATATATATATATATATAGCCATGCTTTGAGTGACATGACGCATCGTAGAGCAGCTGGATCTTTTACAGAAATAAAAATAAAATGGCTCATGCATGTGAGATCTATCAACCTATACTTACATGGCTAACTGAGGATAATAAATGTTAATTGAGGATAACTAATACACGGGCAGAACTCATTTCGCTCGCAGTATTCATAACGCATTTTTACCTTATTGATACTTATCATGTAATTATCACCGTGTTTGTATTGAATAAACCGATGCTGATTCTGACCGTTACCGTATGGTGCCGAACAGGAAGAAACACTTTCTTGAACGAAAGAATTTCTTTCCTGCTAAAAATGTTTTCTCTTGTATTTTTCATATTTTTTAACATTTGCATTTTCCAGTGCAGATTACCGTTGATTTGGCAACAGGGTTTCTGCATTTTAATTCGATTGGAAGCTACCGAAACGCCTTTTCGGTCGCCATTGTTAGAGATGGGGCCAACGTCGCTGCGTTGCGCGTGCCCGCAGGAGGTCAAGACGCAGGTGGCGAAAATAGATCGAGTCATCGCCACCCTGGTGCTTCCTGCGTCGGGCGTGCCTGCGGTCATAAAGGAATCCACAAGCGTCCCGTAAGAACCCACTTACGTGCTCTGCTGGCGAGGGCGGTGACATGCTCGAAACTGTGTAGAAATGGGTGTCGGCATAGCCCGGAGAGCCTCGTCCGCTCCATGAAGAGTCGGCGAGCATTTTAAAGAATCACCCGGCCGAAGTAAATTACCTCTAGGGCAGTACTGCAGTACCAGGACATAGCCGAGAATGACATGATTCTTGTTATATCATAGCATATTATATTCTTTCTATGAGAACGTCAGCCTAAAGACAATTTGTTGTGTGTGTGCAACCATAGAGCCAAATAAGAAACAGCTTACACAAAGAATTTAAATGTCATAAAATAAGTGAAATGTATCGACTGCCCTCTCTTTTTTTTTTCTTTCTTTTCTTTCTTTTTTTTTCAGCCTGCCCTTCCACATAATCGAACGCATGTGTTTTCTGATGCTTGTGCCGCTGCTACGTATTTTTACATTTTTACACACACTATTTCATTATGCTTGTCTGATAGGATGTATGTTCTGAAATCGTTTGCCACGCGTTGTATACATAAATTCTTCTAGTTTTCTGTTTTTCTGTCTCTTCAATGTTCGTCAACTTAGCGCTAAGAGCAGTTTGCATTTTCTTCTTCTGGAACTATTTCACATTGTTAGCGCTAAATGCTACGTTTTCGCAAATGACACGCTATTCATATTTTCAATTTCAGTACCTATTTCATTTTGCTCGCGCTTCGCTCTTTGTACTCAAGGTATTGTTCGTCATGTATGTAACCACTCCTGCTTAAGGCCTCTAATCAGAGGCTGGCAGTACTCTTGAAATAAATAAATAAATAAATAGTACTGTCAGCATAAACTAAAACACGAACGAGTCCGAAACTATACTAATTTCTTCACACTCATATGCGCTGTTCCGTTCACAGGGCCACCTAACCTAGGCCAAAATTTTGTAGCGATGCCTTTTGCGGTGCTATTTCTTTTGGCACTTTTCGCGCCTCGTCAATGGTCAGAGCAACGCTCCACCCGCCGTATAATCAACCGATCGCGAACGGTGGTTGATAAGAGTGCCATACAATCAAATGGAAAGCAACGCTACGAAATCGCGACCCTGCATTTGTCACGTTGGCTTATTCTGTCCAGACTCCGAAAGGAACACGTAGGATTGCTATGCTTGATGCTTAGGAACTGGCTACAGAGCGGTGCTTCCTTGTAATTACGCTGAACAGGTGCTCTCATCAGTTATAGCTTGTTCGCGTTTTGATTGACGGTAATGGTACACGCATGTAGGGGCATTACTATTTGCAGGCAAATTATTAAAATATGGTGGGAGCGTGTGCAGATAAAAACAACTCTACGCCCAGAAATGCCCATTCACACGGCGTTCCATTGGTTTTGTGCTCGACGATTTAGTACAGTGATAAGGGTAACTGTAAACTTCCGCGGATTCGATTAAAATGCCGGTAAAATTTTACTTTTTTTTTCTGACACGTTACTGATAAAATTGACCAATCAAGTGAGCACAATGAACAGTAGTTGTTCGTTATACCCAGAAGTGCCTTAGTAGCGCTGGATATCACGAACCTAGCGCAATATCCGGAACTTTGGCGCATGATGTAGAAATGAGTCTTTAAGAGAAGGTGACAACGCGAGAATAATAATGTGTTGTGCTCACTTTCCTGCGCCCTATTTACTAGCATAATTGCTCGCTGTGATAGCGCAAACACCAACATTAGTGCGTCGCGATAAATGCGTGCGCTATATTTTTAGTTCCTAAATTCGTGCGTATAGAGCACTTCGTTTTCGAGTTTTCGTTTTTCTTCGTTTTTATTTCGGGGATAAAATATGGTTTTGTTTTTAAAGCGGTAAACCAGACACAAATTGTGTTTTTTTTTTTTTTTTTGTCTGGCATCCCAAAGTACGGGATTTTCCCGGTTGACTTTCACAAACAGGCATTCTTTTGGACGCAAACGCTTTGTCATATAATCGCAAGGACAGCTGCCCGAAAGTTACGTGAAGAAATTATTTATGCAAATTCTCGCTCGCAGGCATTATTAAAAGCTTTAAAAGAAATCACATAAAGAAAACCAAGCAATAGAAACGTTCTCGGCGATTTTCCTTGGTTACTTTGTTGCCTGCTCTTTTTTTTTTTTTAACAAAAAGAAAGCCAAACTAGTGGTGAAGTGCAGCGCAGATATACACAAGGACAGAAGAAACGAGATGACAGAATAGTTCGTCTTGTTTCTTCTGTCCTTGCCTAATTGTCTGCGTTGGCCAAACAGCCAAAAACCGGTGCACACGCACATGCCTCTCAAAAGTTGCAATGTTTTCCTTGTCTTACGAAGCCCTTGTTGGCGTCATGTTGGCGTAAACAAGAAAAAATGTTAATGAATTAAGAGTTTTGCGAGAGTTCCACTTATTAACACGCACCCCAATGCATAACGATCCTGCTCTAAGCACCAGTCAATCGACGCAGATTTTAATGAGATACATAAAGCAATAATGCGACTTTTACTAGAATAAGACAAGATTCCATATTAGACATAAAAAGAACACGAATCAAATATACTTGTAATAGCTTTACGTGGATGTTCAGGTATTACTGCAACGGCAAATTCTGCTGCATTAACCCGTAGGAACCATTCACAGAGCGAAATTAAGGAATGATCACGGCGGGATTTTATGGCTATATATCCGCTCACGACGTGACCGAGGAGGCATATTGCGCGCTGCTTGTAATTAGGGGATATGCTTTTAATCACCAGTGAATTCCTTCCAGGAATCTGAACAAAGTGATCGTGCAGACCCACTACCTACCAGAACTATCAGCAAGTTGCACGGTGCGGCCCGCCAACAACCCGAACCGTATGGTGAGCGCTATCCTGCTCTTCGACTCTGAAGTAGCAAGCCCTGCAGTGCTGACATCTTCAGATTACATAAACTTTCCCGATTTTCAAAGGCGAGAGCTCAGTTCCTTTTAGCTATAATTAGTGCCAGCTTCCATAACGCAGCAAAGGCTCTTTGCATTCGTACTGACTCGCACGCCAACTAAAGAGAGTAGGCAGTCAATAATTAAGAGGTTGTGATTATTGCTGGGAATAAGATGTGCGCCGCCGTGCAGATAAATAGTAGTTGAAAAGCGAAAAGAAGAGTGAAAAAAAAAAGTCCCGAGAAGTGTATATTATGGCGATATCAATTATATGGACACTCCAGCGAATCACCGCTGTCGTTGTCGTCTCAAGTTCTGTATAAAGTCCGTGTGTGTCAACATCGCGAGCGCGTACCGTATGCTGTAGGCGCGAGCAAAAGCTGGTGAGGGTGAAGCCAGAAGAATGGTGGATTGATGTGGCGGGAGAGCGGAGAGATCTACGCGCGCTAAGCAAGGGGGGGGGGGGGGGGGGAGCGGTGAAGGAGAGGACAGGTTATTGCGCATTTCCTCTTCTACTGCGGCAGTTGAGCGCGGCCGCGTTCGTCCTGTCTTGAAGGCAATCTGCGCTGACTTCTAACTCATCAGGCTAACCGACCTGAGAGTTTTGTGCGCGCTGTGTTCTCGTGCCCCTAGTTTGCGTGGAAGGGAAAGGCGACACGAAGGGGAATTCGCTCGCAGCTGTTCCAGCTCTTCATCACGCCAGCGTTCTGACAGCGAGTGTCCGCGGTCGTCGAGTGGGATGTGTTTGTTTGCCAGCGCGCGCGTGACAGCGTGCTTATTAATTTAGTTATAAGCGAATGTTTACAAGTGTAAACATGCCGATAAAACCACTATCCTTACTTCGTATAGCTGTATAATTTGCTATCGCAATGGGTGCTTCGCGTTTTGTGCGAAACCGCGGCATAGTTAATGTTGTCGCGGATGTTTTGTAGTAGCGCCAATCTTGTCGAATAGTGGTGTATGTATGGGGTGATATCGGCATGTACTACACGTGCCGATAAGTGCAAGTTATATCGGTGTTGCCCTCTCCCGATCCAGGCATGTATATAAAGCCTTGCTCAATAAACATGACATGATTCTTCCCGTTACGCTCGGACTGTCAGGATGGCCCAACGGCGCCGAACGATACAGTGTACATTGCGGAACGTAGGCAAAGGCCAACAATTAGGTTGGGATCTACGATGAGTCACGTATAAAAAGAAGTTAAAACCCCACCCCTACCGAGAACAGGGGTGCACGCGAAGCTTGTCCTACCCTAGGGGAGGGATTGCTTAATTTTTTGAGCGTTAATTTGAGACGCATTAAAGAGATATGGTTGTTGGTGGATTCGCCCGGCAAGCACCAGCACGATCACGAGCCCGCTCCCGCTGCTGTTGCTTCAACGCAGCCTGTTCTTCGGTGTAACGAACCAAAAACGGCCTCCCCATGTGACTGCCGAGACACATTAAAGAGACATGGTTGTTTTGAGCAAAGAGAAATGGACTCCTTCATCGATCCGGTGTTGGCGTTTGGCGTCCGCTTTGGCTTGCCGAAGCTCAGGATTACTTCGGCGAGCTCGTGCACGTTCACGGCCCCGCTCCCGTTGTCGTTCTTTGAAAGTTGCCTCCTCTACAGCGGAGCGGACCAAGCGCGGCTTACCCTAGCGCCTTGAACTGGCGAGAAACGGCGCGCGCGGAGCGGAGGAGAACTTGTCAAGCAGCTGTGGGTGAGGTGGGTTTTCGGCCGCCAGCTGCGGGTGGAAGGACTTGGTTTTTAGCGTACGACGACGGCGCGAGTCGGGCATATTACGATGACCTTTGTCTGCTCGTCGAAGTATTCGATCAGGACAACGCGGGCGTGTCTCTTCTCTGTCGCTAGAAGTACCTCGCGGTGAACTCGTTATCGTTATAGAATACCATCGGGTTCTGCCGATCCGTCAGAAATTTCGGCGAGAGCCCCGCACATCTGTACGCGTGGTCCTCTCGTCGATTTCGTCAGCGCGGGCACAGAACTCGGCGAACTGGCAGACGTGTCCTCGTAGTCAGCCATTTTGCTTGCGATAAGGGTGGGTGATGGTATGGGTGAGCTAGCTAGGACGATACCTTTGCGGCCACTCAACTTATCGATACTTAATTGCGACGAAAGGATGACTTAAGTAGAAGGTTTATGCCTTAAGCGTTGACCAGAAAAGTCGTGAGTACAAATTTGGCTTGTGAAAACGGCGGTAAGTCTCAGGTTATATTGGCAGCGCAGGCAAGTCTACGAGCTTCACCATGGCGTTCGGGGCAATGTGATAAAACGTAGTTCCGGTTCCATCGTCGTACATTGTTTGGCCCATTAGGTCCAAAGTGAGGCTTGCATTTGTGCTAGACTTGTGTCTAGCGCTTCGATAGCACAGCATTCGTGACATTGGGCGCTTTTCTCGAAATCCATTTCGATTTTCCGTCGCGAGGCTTTGCTCGCTGTACATGACTGCCGAGATTTCGCGGGCGTCACCCCACGGGTGCTTCCAGGCCTTAGATACCATAAATAAGAATGTTTATTATATGGATAGCAATTATATTGTCACGGGTATAAACTCCAAGCGGATTTCTGCCGTCGCCGTCGCTGTGAGGTTCCGTATAGAGTCCAACGGCGATGAAATCGTCGCCGCGCGCCGTATGCTGTATGTGCGAGTGAAAGCGCACGAGGGACGCGCGCTTTCACAGGAGCGAACGCAGAGAGCAAACGCGACTTATTCCGTCGCGCGAAAGGCCGTGGGGGGCGGGACGGTAGGGAGGGAGGGAGGGAGGGGAGGCGACGTTCAGCTGCGGCACCAAATGCGTATTTATATAAAAAATCACAGCATATCCACGAAGTGAATGATGATGAGTGGGCGAAGCACCGGGGTATCATTCGGGTAAACCACAGCTACGGACGAGAGATAAAGAGAGCGCACGTCGTGAACGAGAGAGAAAATTACACCATCTTCCCGTAGGGGAACCCTGAGTAGTATGCGAAGCAGCCATGGGGTCGACTTAAGGTAGTTTTATCAGCTGTATAAACTTGGACATGCAGCAGCATCAGCAACGCGCAGAACTGTTGTCGACGCCGTCGGCGTTTTGCCCCGTTCGCACCGAACGCGCGCAAAGTGGAACCGGAAACGGAAGTGGAACAGAAACCGGAAGTGAAACCGGAAGTGGAACCGGAACCGGAACGCCATCTAGTGAACACTTCATAAAACTACAGGTGGCTACATACTACTACTACTACTACAGAGGAGGGAACGACCCACACCCTAAGGAGCTTCGCCCCCAAAACGTTGCGAGGCAAGAAGGTGGTAAAGTCTTCCGACGCTGCTCGACGAGTGTCTCGTTCTGATCTCGTCGAAAACATCCGAGCCGCCCCCAGAGGCACCCGCAACAGCCACCAAGGCCGCGCGCGTTTGGTGCGAACGCGGGGAAAACGCGGTCGGCGTCGACAACAGTTCTGCGCGTTGCTGGTGCTCAGTTCAGTTCGGTTTATTTCCTTAAAGGTCCCTTTATCAGAGGCGTTACATAAGGGGTGGGGTACGTCATGCAGCGAATAATTCAACGTAATAACCAATGGGATCGACATTTCAAAAATGGTAGGTACACTGTGCAAACAAACACACGCGATAAATGATGAATTTTTATAAGAAAGAATAATTATTTTGGCAAAACAGAATAAACATCGGAAATGGACAATGCAACGTAATAACTACTGAAACATTTGAGAAAAAAGTAGATACATTGTATACAAGGAAAAGCACACGTTAAATGATGATTTTGTACAAAAAGTGTAATTGATTTGGCAAAACAGAAGAAAGATCAGCCATGAACGCACGGACGCTATTTGTAGATACAACGTGGTGGGGAAGGGCATTCCAATCTGTCCCTGTCCGAGAAAAAAATGAAACAGAGAAGGTAGTTTTGCGTGAGCGTGGTTTTAAAACTTGGAGCGGATGACCAGTGCGTTGTGATATTCATCCGGGCGGGTTGATGTACGACATACGATTAAGTGAACTGCAGAAGAACTTGTAAACAAGACCAACGCTGGCTGTCTTACGGCGGTGCGAGAGCGACTGTAACTCAGATTTTTTTTTAAGGCCGATATGCTTACGTCATATGAGTAGGATGAATGAATGTATCTTACAGCACGATTCTGAAATGACTCAAGTTCGTTAACGAGATAATTTTGGTATGGGCCCCAGATTGGTGTCGCACATTCGACTTTAGGCCTAATAAGTGATTTGTACGCCAGAAGTCTGACATCCGGAGGAGCATGACGCAAGTGTCGCCTCATAAAGCTGAGTGTTTTGTTCGCCGATGATACTGCCGAGAACCGAGGGGTCGCAGCGGAGCGCCAGAACAAGGAGACCAGCTCGGCAGGCTTTTAGACCCCGACTGGCGCGTGCCGTGCTTGCGCCGTTAGCACGCGCCGCCCAACTTTATTAGTGCGATAGCAATTATATGGACACTCCAAAGCAGATTTCTGCCGTCGGCGTCGCCGTCGCCGTCGCCGTCGCCGTGAGGTTCCGTATGACGTCAGTGGAGATGAAATCGTCGCCGCGCGCCGCCGACGCTGTATGTGCGAGTGAAAGGGCACGAGGGACGCGCGCTTTCACGGGGAGTGAACGCACGGCGGAGAACAAACGCGCGTTCTGTGCCGTGCTCCCTTAAGGGCTGCAGAAGTAGGCGTCTCCTTCCTCCTTTACCATCACCATATATGTAGAGCAAACGCGCCTTCTTCTGACGCTCGAAAGGCCGTGGGGGGGGGGGGGGAGGGGGAGGGAAGGGAAGCGACGTTTAGCTGCGGCACCAAGTGCCTATTTATATCAGAGGCTTTGGCGCTGAGCCGTGCTCCCTCAAGGGCTGCAGAAGATAGCGCTAACCTTTCCCTTTCCCTCAAGAACCACTTACCAGAGGCTCCGGCAGCAGTCACCAACGCCGCACGCATTTTGTGCGAACGCGGGCAAAACGCCGACGGCGTCGACAACAGTTCTGCGTGTTGCCGGTGCTGCTGCATGTCCAAGTTTATACAGCTGATAAACCTACTATCATTACTCCGTATAGCTTTCTACAAATTTGCTATCGCAATTGATGCTTCGCCTTTCAGGTGAAACTGCGACAACTTTTTGTCGTCGTCATTCGCAGCCAGCCCCAAAGCGCTGGCCAAGAGCGCCGACCTAAGCGTCCCCGCTTAGCAGCGTCGGTGGACGCTACAGGGCCCCCCGCCCAGACGGAACGGCGAAATGTACTCCTCGACGAGGCAGAGAAGAAGCTGTCGTATATAGTTGCAAGCATATCGACGGCTGCGCCGGCAACGTCCACGAGGAGCTCCTTGGGAGGCGTCTCGACGTAGGCCGGTTTGAGGCGGTCTAATGAAACGACCTCTTCGCGACCATTCAAAACGATGGTGGCGGACTTCTGCGTCTTGTGGAGGACACGGTATGGTCCATCATAGGATGGTGTAAGAGGCGCCTTTACCGCGTCTCGTCTGAGGAACACGTAGGACGAAGACGCAAGGTCCGGGTGCACAAAGATGCTGTGGTCCGATGATCGAGGCAGTTCAGGGCGCAGTTGCTGAATGCAGTCCTGCAGGCGTTGGAGGTACTGTAGGGGCTGGGGCGAGGGGGTCGAAGGAATGAACAAGTCTCCAGGAAGCCGCAGGGGTGCGCCGTAGACGAGTTCGGCCGCTGAACAGCCAAACTCACGACGAAGGACGGCACGTAAGCCGAGAAGCACCATAGGAAGGTGGTCGACCCAGTGGTTGCGATCAAGGCGCGCAGTGAGGGCAGCCTTGAGCTGGCGATGGAGCCACTCAACCATGCCGTTGGCACAGGGATGGTATGCAGTGGTACGGCAGTGCTTAGTGCCAAGCAGGCGGCTGAGCGAAGTGAAGAGTGTGCAGTCAAATTGCCGGCCGCCATCAGTTGTCACAATAGTGGGGCAGCCGAAGCGGGAAACCCATGCTGAAACGAAGGCTTTGGCGACAGTTTCCGCAGTGATGTCCGGAATGGGCACGGCTTCGGGCCAACGTGTGAAGCGGTCGATCATTGTTAGAATGTAGCGGCAGTCGTGAGAGTGAGGAAGTGGTCCAACCAAATCGAGATGAACGTGGTCAAAGCGGCAGCCAGGTGGCAAGAACGACTGCGTGGGAGTCTTCATGTGGCGGGTCACTTTGGTGGTCTGGCATCCGAGGCACGAGCGTGCCCACTAGCGAACATCGGTGTTAATGCTTGGCCAGACATACCGCTGTGTAACGAGGCGCTGCGTGGCTCGGATGCTGGGATGACAGATGTCATGAAGTGATTGGAACACCGCACGACGGAAGGCAGCCGGAACGAAGGGTCGAGGTGCCGCCGCCGACATGTCGCACCAGAGGGAACCGGGCACAAACGGGTGAGGAACGAGTTGTAGACGGAGGGAACGGGGATGGTCACGCAGCGCTTGCAACTCAGGGTCTGCCATCTGCGCACGAGCTGGACCTTCCCAATCCACAGTCGATGTAGAAGTGCCAAGGGAGGTGATGCGTGAAAGTGCATCAGCTGCCTCGTTGTCGGTGCCTTTGACGTGCCGGATATCCGTTGTGAACTCCGATATATAAGCCAGTTGACGAAGGTCACGTGCGACGTACTTGGAAGAGTTTGTACGGAAGACATACACGAGAGGCTTATGATCCGTGAGAACAAAGTGGCTGGCCCTCCAAGAAGTGTCGGAAGTGCTGGATGGTTGTGTAGATGGCGAGCAGCTCGCGGCCCAAAACGCTGTAGCGCTGTAGGAGTTGATTTTCTGCTGGAGAACAGCACCGATGGCCACACTGGAAGCATCCACCATGATGCGGGTTGGCACGTTAGTTCTCGGGTGGATGAGAATTACTGCATCGGCGACGGCTTTTTTAGCAGCCCTGAAAGCAGCTTCAGCTTCGGGAGACCAGGAAATTGCGGATGAGGAGCCCTTCGTCGTGCGAAGAAGGTCAGTCATTGGCTGTAGAAGCTCAGCGCAGTGCGGAATAAAACGTCGGGAGAAATTCACTAGGCCGAGGAACTCACGCAGCTGGCGTAGGGTAGTGGGTGCTGGGAAGTCTTTCACGGCCTGGACGTGAGAGGGCAAAGGACGAATTCCCAGCGCCGAGATGTGGTGTCCCAGGAACTCGAGCTCGGAAGACCCAAATACGCATTTCTGGGGGTTTACAACCAGGCCAAATTGTTGAAGGCGTTGAAAGAGTTCCCGAAGGTGACGCTCATGATCTTGTGGATTGGGACTCGCGACGAGGATGTCGTCGATGTAGGCAAATACAGCCGGGAGGCCACGCGTTACCTCGGCGATGAATCGCTGGAACGTTTGATCTGCGTTGCGTTGGGCATGCGCACATACTCAAACAGGCCGAAGGGTGTAGTAATGGCTGTCTTCGGGATATCGGCAGGCTCAACGGGGATTTGGTGATAGGCCTTGACAAGGTCCACTTTACTAAAGATTTTGCATCCTTCCAAATGGACTGTGATATCTTGGAATGTGTGGAAGGGGATAGCTATCGTGGACCGTGTGAGCGTTGAGCGCCCGGTAGTCACCGCACGGACGCCAGTCACCCGGTTCTTTCTTGGGCACCAGATGCAGTGGGGAAGCCCAACTGCTGGAGGAAGGGCGAATAATACCTAGCTGGAGCATGTGCTCGAATTCCCGTTTAGCAATGGCCAGACGCTCACCGAAGAGGCGGCGTGGACGAGCTGCGACAATATGGTGGGTGACGCTGTGCTTGGGTGGCTGATTTAAATTGCAGGGCCTCGTCACGTCAGGGAAATCTGCGAGGATTCGAGCGTACGGGCATGAAGGGATCAGCGTGCGGATGCCAGTGGGAGCGACAGCCGACAGAACGCCAGCTACGGAGAGGCGCGTCTTGCTGTCAATCAGGCGATGGCGGCGCATGCTGACGTCGAGGTCGAAATGGGTCAGGAAGTCGGAGCCGAGGATATGCTGATGAACGTCCGCCACGATGAAGACCCACCGGAACGTGCACCGCAGGCCAAGGTCGAGAGTGAGGGACCGCAGACCATACGTGGCGATGGAGGTAGAGTTTGCCGCGCGGAGCGTAGGTCCAGGTGATTTAGAAACGCGGTCACGCTTGGAGGACGGCAGTACACTGACCTCGGCACCCGTGTCTACAAGGAACCGCAGGCCGGAAATGCGATCCGTGACTATGAAAAGGCGGCCGGGTTGTAAGGCGAGGTCACATGCCGCCGTCAGTGATCTCGCGGTGCGTTTCCCGACGATTCGCATGGGGACTTGGACCGACGGGCGCGGTGCTGGAAAGTGCGATGGTACCAGCAGACAGGTGAGCGTCGAGGACTGCGCGCGCGGCGACTGGTCGGGGAAGAGGGACGGCGGCTGGGACATGAGGTAGAGCCGCGCTGGTCATGGGAGGACGTCCGAAGGGCGTCGATGGAAACGGCGAGCTGGTCGATCCGGGACTCTAAGCGGGCTATGATTGAGGACTGTGGCGTTGAAGAGAGGGCGGCGACTGAAGTAGAAGTCGCATCGTGGACTCGATCAGCGAGCTGGGCGAGGCGGTCGAGGGTCATGTCCTCTGTAGCAGCCAAGACAAGGTGGGTGGACTGTGGTATGCGCTGCAAGAAGAGCTCCCTCAACAGCGCACCGTTCGGGTCGACCTTGCTTGTGCCCAGGAGCTGTCGCATGTTGTTGAGCAGCTGGGAAGGGCGGCGATCGCCAAGGTCCTCGGATGTGAGCAGGTGCTGGAGGCGCGCGCTCTCGGGCGCCGTGGTGCGTTGTAAAATACTCTGCTTCAGTTGCTGGTACGAGGCATCACTCAAAGGTGCAGCGATAACGTCTGCCACTTCTTGAGCTACCTCAGGAGACAGGTTGCAAAGTAAGTGGCGAAACCGCGAAATCTCCGAGGTGATGTGTTGCAGATCGAAGATGGCTTCGACCTGGGCGAACCAAACCTGCGGGTTCTTGCGGCAGAACGTGGGCGCGAGGTAGCGTCAGGCGGGAGGTAGCCTGAGGGCGGGAGGTTGCTGGGGTCGGTCATCTCTTAGGCCGGAGTCACCACTGTCGGGAACCGAGGGGTCGCAGCGGAGCGCCAGAACAAGGAGACCAGCTCGGCAGGCTTTTAGAACCGACTGACGCGTGCCGTGCTTGCGCCGTTAGCACGCGCCGCACAACTTTATTGTCGTCGTCATTCGCAGCCAGCCCCAAAGCGCCGGCCAAGAGCGCCGACCTAAGCGTCCCCGCTTAGCAGCGTCGGTGGGCGCGACAATACTATGCTGTTAATGTGTGTGCCCCAGTTAATACCACAGAAAATTAAGACTCCCAAGTCCTTTATTCGAGGTATGTTAACAGCGCAAGGCCACCAGAGCGGACAGAAGAGAGAACAGAGCCCTCTGGTGGCCTTGCGTTGTTAACGTACCTTGAAGCATGCTTTACCAACAAGACCAATCTTACACCCTTCTTAAGTACTTGAATAATTTTACTGTTTCTACGGGGTTGTTGGCTATTGTGTATGAAGTCAAGAAGGGTTTACGCCTACGGGTAATTGACATATGTTTACATTTATTTGGATTAAGAGTCATTTGCCAACGGGCACACCAAGACTGCACATTGTTAAGATTTTGTTGCAAGGTATCTTCATCAGTGACATTGTTAATGGTTTGATAAATCACGCAGTCATCAGCGAACATCCGAATTTTGCAAGTTACGTGAAGGGGTAAGTCATTGTTATATATTAAAAAAAAAAGCCTTGAGGGTCACCGGAAGAAGGACTGAAGACTGGTCGAGATAGTAACGAATTGCGCGTGGTTAGTGAGGATTGTTTCTAGCCATTTTAATACATTGATGTTTAAATTCACGAAAGAAAGTTTATGTAACAAGCGATGGTGAGAGATTTTATCAAAAGCTTTATGTAGTCGAGAAAGATAGCGTCAGTTTGTTGATTGCAGTCAAGGTTCGCATGAAGGTCGTGAATGAAAAGAGCTCTAGTTGGGTTTCGCAAGGATGGCCCTTACGAAATCCATGCTGTGCAGGATGAAAGAAATGGTTGGCGTCTAAATGGTCCATGATTAGTGAGTAAATGACGTGTTCCATTATCTTACATAGAAGGCTCGTTAAGGAGATGGGGCGATAATTTAGTGGGTTGTTCCTGTTGCCTGCTCTGTAGATTGGAATGACCTTTCCTACTTTCCAGTCATGAGGGGTACAGCCTGCTGAAAGCGACTGAGCAAACAAAAGACACAAAAATGCGACTGAAATATCTTTAGTATTTTTTAACAGTTTCGAGTTAACACCATCGATACCGGCGGAGGACGAGAGCTTGAGGTTATCAATTACATTGGAGATACCATCTGCGCAGAACGTGATGGCCGGCATTATAGAGACTATGTTAATAGACAATAATCGTAGAGACGCACTAGTATATTTAGTAAAAACTGAGGCGAAGGCATTGTTCGAAGAATTGGCACAGTGAGTATTAGTCATAATATTTCCCGAATCGTCAGCGAGAGTTATGGCGAGAGGTTGAGTGGGGCTGCTTACGTCCCAGAATTTCTTAAAATTTTATGTGAATATTTTTGGTAAGTCGTTGTTAAAAAAGGTTCTTCTACTTCTTCTTTCTGTGGTTTTACGTGCCAAAACCAGTTTTGATTATGAGGCACGCCGTAGTGGAGGCTTCCGGATTAATTTTGACCACCTGGGGTTCTTTAAAATAGGCATGCTTGGCGCTGCGGACAGCAGCTAAGTACGTTTTTTCGGCAGAATAATACTTTTCCCATGTGTTGGCTTTCGTACTCTGCTTGGCGGCTCGAAAAAGTTTTTTTCTTCTTATTTTCTAGTCGCTTTACATGGTTAGTGAACCATGGGTTCTGACGGTTTTCACGAAAGGTAATTTTTGGTATATGTTTCTCGGATAATTCAATAATTTTACTTTTGAACAGCACCCAATTATTGCGAAAGGATTGCTCGTAGAATCAAGGTTCAAAGTTTGGTAGAAAGGCAGCGAGTTCTTCATTAATGGCTTCGAAGTTTCCTTTATCGTACAGGCTGCACGTGGCGGTGCGGAAAAGAAAAAGGTAGCATGAAGAACTTTGTGGTCACTTATTGCAGGAAGGAAGGATAAAGATGATAAGCTGTCTGGATGATTAGTTAGTATAAGGTCTAAGATGTTTGCACAGTGATGCGAGACACGTGTTGGTTCAGAAACAAGCTGTAAAATATTAAAGTTCAAACAGACGTCGATGAAGTCCTTAGCCTCAGCATTAGTTGATGCTGCGGAAGATAGGTCACACCAGTCAACACCAGGGAAGTTAAAGTCACCGAATAAAAGAATATGAGCGTTAGGGTGTGCGTCAGTAACCTGGCATAAAATGCTTTTTAACTTTGCAGGGAAATTGGGGCTGTTAACAGGGGGTCCATAACGCACACCCAGCAGGACGGCCTGTGGGATAGCGTAGAGAAGTAGCTAGGCTATCTCAAGGCCGGTAGGAGGCGCGATTGGTGTACAGGGTAATTGCTTGCTAAATGCTATAAGAACCACCCCTACTCGTGTTCCTCGAGTGTCACAGTGATGAATTTCGAAGTTTGGCAAGTCGGATAATACCTCATTGTCGCTGATCTTCGGTGTTAGCCATGTTTCTGGTAAAATAAGTAAATTACTGCCAGATGAAGAAACAATGCGATATTTCTCCGCGTTTAGGAAGAAAACTACAGGCGTTAGAAAAAATAAGAGATAAATAAAGCTCATTTGTTGTGGTGATGGGACAGGGCATAAGTGAACCTCTAATGCACTTTTATTGCTAGTGAATCTCTTTTACGGTGCGAGATTGTTCATCATAATCGTAGCGTTTGGATCCTATCCCAAGTGTTTTGAAGCGTAGTTTGAAAGGTGTTGCTTTGCATTTGCCGAAAACATCATGTTTGTGGGAATGTCGAACACCGGGCGAAAAATCCTCGCCAATGCTGCAATTACTCCCCTTTAACTTGCGACCGTTAATCAAGACCAGTTCTTTTGTTTCATAGAACCCAAACTTGACAATTACAGCCAGGTGAGTAACGACCCAGCCGGTGTGCACGATCAATTTCTTTCGAATCGAGGCTTATGTCCATGTGCTCACGAATACTATTAACAAATAGCTTTTCTGCTTGCACAAACGTTTCAGAAGGGCTGTAATCAGGAATGACATACAATATTAAGTTGTTCCTACGTGAACGGTTGTCAGCATCTTCTATGCGGCTCTCGAGGCTAGATACCGGGAGACCAGTTTCAGTGGTAGCGGCATTCAGAGCTTCTAATTCACTTCGTAGGGGGATCAGTGCCTGTTAGTGTTGTTCAAGTTCCATCATTCGCTTATTTAAATCCGTTAGTGTTTTATCGGTACTGAAAACTTTAGGCCTTGTAATTCAGCGATTAGTTTACTTTGCCCAACTGTCAGCTTCTGTAACTCAGCGAGAACGTCATTTATACTAGGCCCCGGATTGGTTTCGACATCTCCTGTCAGCAGTAGCAATGACTGAATGACGTGCACACATTCACCAAGCCGAGCGAGGCAGCACCGCGGGCTCGGGAGCTGTACCAAACAATAGTTGCTACTTTTCTTACTGAAATGACTATTTTTCACTGAACTGCACGGTGAAAACCAGCATGTTAGACGACAGCGTTGTGGTGAAGCCACCGAGCCCACAAGGCGTCGTGATGGCTGCTGCTCTTTTATAGTTGACGGGCTTGAGAGTGTCCCTTTCGATGCGTGATCCCACGCTGGCATCCAGTTTCTGAGTGACGGTCTACGTTCCTCCGGCGAAGCCAAGGTAGGCGGGACGACAATCTGGTTTGGCTATCGGTAGAGCGATGGCCCATGCACCATTGGTGCCACGCTGCAAGCCGTCTGCAATGGATGCAGCAGCACGTGGCAAACAACGGCGCTGATCGGTGAAAACCAGCATGTTAGACGAGAGCGTTATGGCGAAGCCACCGAGCCCACCGCTGCATGTCCCAGTTTATACAGCTGATAAAACTGTTATCCTTACTCTGTATAGCTCTCTACTAATTTGCTAACGCAATTGACGCTTCGCCTTTCGGGTGAAAGTGCGAGATGTTTTTGTACTTTGTATTTTCTATAGATGGCGCCACAGTGCAAAACGAATGCAGAATTCTCACGTTTGTGGGCGCAAAGATTTTCACTGGCGAAACTGGAGGATCAAGACGCAGGCACAGAAAGGTTGGCAATATTATACGGCAATGGGAAATTTTAATGTAGATGACGTTCTCACCGATGGGAAAATACAAAAAAACGTTTCGTCTCAAACGACAGCGAGGTTTAGCAATTAATCAGCTGAAGGCACCTGAGAAAGCTTGCGACATGATGAGCAAAGGCGTCGCAATCACGACGGTGCATAAGATAAGACCAACTAAAAAATCACCGTCCCTTCCACTGGCTGAAGATGGTCGAACAGCGAAGCTCATGTAACAGTTTGGAGTCAGGAGTGACGAGCACTACACGGACATTATACGAGCAGGCATAAGCAGCGGACTAACCCGGAGTAGCATGTCAGGCGAATAGCCAGGCTAACATCTCCAGCATCACATTAAGGCATGTTTCTCTCTCACCGTTCACGATGGTTGCTTCTCTACGTTGACACCGTTCTACAGCTTCTCGTTCGCAGAGCCCGGGTTCTTCATTCCGACGCCGCCGATGTGTGGGCGCGCAACTCGGGGTTAGCTTCTCGGCGCCGTCGTTGAGCTTCGGCTTCTCGGGCGCGCAGCTCGGGATCGGCCCTACGACCACGAGCCCGTTCACGAGCCAGCTCTCGCTGGCGCTCGCGGTGGGCAGCTTATTCCTTAGCGGTGCGCACTACTCGTGGTCTTCCGATAGTTGTGCCTGGGATGGAATGCGTGAAACCACTAATCCAAAGCTCCGCCTATACAACCAAAGTTAACGGGAACTCCTCTCACACCCCATTCCTCTGTTGGCCTACTTTTTTCCTACACCGCCATTGGTTGGCGCGCCTCACGCTCTCCCCCTCCAACCCCTTTCCCCTGTTGAGCTCTTATTTTTCTCTCATCTCCCGCTAGGTCATGTAGCCTCTTTTTAGCGAAGTCCGACAACGACGGCACACGGTCCACATAAACAGCTTCGCTGTAAAAATTTAGTGCCATTACACTCTGAAGTTGGATGACCAACGATCGAAGATGTGTATGTGGTGGTTGACCGTTGCTCCAGTGAAACGTCCCAAGTTTACGGAATCGGGACCACATGGACGGTTCGCATTTCTTTCCGCCTCGCTGTCCTGGCGGGCAACACGCTTACGCTTGGCGTCCGCGGCCCGTTCATCCTCGGTGGTCTCCTTCCGCCGCCGCTGTGCCCATTCCCTTTGTGTTCCCGCCGTCATTGTTGACAGACACGCTGTTCTTCTTCCGACCGCACAACACGCGGTCTACTCATGTCACAGTCAGAGCAGAACCTACGTAGAGCATGACGTCAGGAGACAGAAGACACTCAGATTGGTAGGCACTAGTTTGAATACGCGGGACGGCGTACACGTGTATGGTGCGAACGTAAACATGGCCGACGCGGGTCAAAGTGTAGTAACTGTTATTATCAGCTTAATATCTGATACGGGTTGTATTTGGACGCAAGATATTAAACTCATTTTTGCAAGTTGGCGAAGTGCTTGAAGCCTGCTTCACCTCTGCCGCGGGTCGGCCCGGTATTGCACCATCTCCGGGATTCTTGACCTACGGACATCAATCGGCTGGAAACTAGCCATGTGCAGCCTCGCTATAAACATTTGGAGGACCCGTAAGCTTCGCGTTTAAGAGTGGAACGCGATAGCATTCGAAGATGCCTGACTGCTTCTCGTGCTTCGCGGCAACTGCAGCTTATGTACCCGTAATGTTTACCGGGAAACGCTGTCGACGAAGACTATGCACGAAGGCGAACTTTCTGGTTGAAACGCGGCCTCTTGCGTGGGCCGGTCTTCTGCTATTGTTTCGCACTTCAAATATTTCAGTCTGAGAAGATTTCATATGAAAGGCATGCTCTGCCGGTGTTTTGTTTCATGATATTTGTTTGTGCGCTGTCATCCTCAAAATCCCGAGTAAAAGTTGAAGGATCCCCAAGCATATTCTTATGAGATGAGAGCGTTTCTTTTGACTAAGGTTGCTGTCACGGAAGGCTGCGGCAATGTGGTTTGCCTCATTCTTTGTGTTCTCATACCACAAGGATATGCTTTATTTCTTCTTTCTTCGTAGTTGGTGATAGAGCACTGCTCGAGCTCGGGCTTACCCGAAAGCCCAGGTCAGGCCCGGCCCGTGGGCCGGGCCTATGGTATTTTGACGCGGGCCCGGGCCGGGCTCGGACTTTGACTTTCTGTTGGTGTGCATGTAACGTGCAGCGAGTTGTCTTCGCGCGTCTCGAATCTGAAAAACCTGTTGCTTCAGCGCAGCTGGAAGCTAGCAGTGCTACTCCTGTGTACTTTCCTTTTATTCTTCCGTCGTAATTTGCGCGGTTTGAACAGAATGTAAAAGTCCAGAAAGGCCGAAGTCGCCTCAAACCAAAGGATGCCATTGTATTTCCTGCCTAAATCAACGTAATTAATGATTTCAGCGCGATGCAAGCGCGTTCGCAACTTGCTGATTCTTCAAAGCGAATTGGTAAAACGATGACTGGGGTGCTATGCAGGATGCGCCGAGTTTCTCGTTCGCACGAGTGTTACCCGAGTTTGCTCGATGGCAGTCAGTGAACGGAGATAGCAAGGGGCGTGCAATAACAGCAGGCAAAAAGAAATGTCGGGGTAAAGCCGCGTATGACAACATGAGCGCACCCTGCGCGACACAGTGCTTCCGGGCTTCAAGCTCAGAGGACTCCGCAACAAAACGCGCCACCACCGCGTATTGTTATCAACGTATTATCGCAATTTAGCAATACCGCCACTGTCCCGCTGTATATCTGCACACTTGCCGTGAGCCGCTTGCCACGCTTTTCTCAGGCGTGTCAAGGGCGTGCCTCCTCTTTCGGACATTTTCTTTCTATCCTCCGTCGAATGCGAACAGGGCACATGCGGTGCATTCTTGCACCTACACTTTCCCTCAATCGAAGACACTGAAATGCAACAAATAAAATAACGAGCATTTTATTTCTTAAAGTAGCGGTTTTTCGTTTTGAGTGCTATAAATTTGTGATGACAAACGGAAATCGAGCGAAATATTAAATTTTGCACTTGTTGGCCGCGAGTGGCGACAGTAAGGCGAAAACTTACCAGTGAATACATTCTAGAGGCTCGCACGCACGAGGAAGTTCATACGGTGACAGTCGCCAGGGGCGCTGCAGTGCTATGTTCGATAAAGTCAGTCATGACAATGATATTTCCATTCCCTGTCTATTAGGGGAATGGGAACGCAGCGCTGCGGCATGGCTGTTCACCGCAGTTGCTTTCACTCAGGCGGCTATTAAGGCCGCCGCTTTACCAACTGAAACGACACGGGGCCATGCGGCTGTCGCTGCAAAATTGCTGTTTAGTATTGTACGGTCCGTAGTGACGCAGCACAGTGAAAATGCACCAGTTTATCGGAGTGCGCGAAGTCTCCGCCATGCATTGTGAAGAAGAGCGTGTTGCCCAGCGACACAATTCATGGCTTGTCACTGCTTGCCCAGTGAAGGTGCCTCCGTGGACGTGTACGCAGAATTTGAGCGTGTTGTTCACTCCACTGTGATTGACGATTGCCTCTGCTTCTGAGCTAACAGCGATCGCAGATTGATATCGTAACGACAGCGCAGCAATCACATTTTGGCGGGTGAGCGCTCTTGTGTGCAGTTAGGATCAGACTTCGAACGCAGGAAGGTGTTGCAATTGTTTAGTGTGCCGTGCTTGTGATGAAGAAATGCCATCGCACTGGGTGTATTTGCGCTGACCGCTGACCGTGTTTGCGACACTGTGGCTCTGATACATCACTGATGGCAGAGCAGCCATCTCAAATGACAGCTGCGATACGTTGTCGTTGGAAAACACTACGCAGTGCGCAGGATCGCCGTCCACCGCGGCGCATCGACGCCTTGCAAGCAGCTAGAGTGACCTGCCGATAATTATTTGTTGTGCGCTACGTCGCCATAATGCAAGCAATGAACCGTGTTGTGGGCCCATCACAGCCCAAGAAGATATATGCATAAGCCACCGAAAGTCGACTCTTTTTTTTTTTTTCGATAGTGGTGCTCAGTACATCACTGATGACAGTGCGTTGTGCGTGTTTTATCTAGCCGGTCAAGATTGTTAATGCCTCTCAGTTCCGCACCACGTCGCTGTTGCCGAATAATAAGTTGGGCGTGGCCCAACCGTAGTGGGCGCGCACAAGAGTTAAATGCCTCGCGCGGGGCGTGACCTATGGTTTTGATTGACAGACGAACTCGTGCCAAACTCGTATATCGCGAAACCCCCCTCGAGTTTCAACTCGTGAACATGGCGACGGCAGCAGCAGCCTGTGTCATCGCATCCAGCGGCAGCAAGCGTCAATATGACTGTCTGGACCCATTCACCTACGTGACCGACGTAGAGTTTCGCGCCATTCAAAAACGTCAGTGCGCTGGCTGTGTGACGAGTTAGGCGAAGGCCGTCGTCTGCGGAGACAGCGTGGCGGGCAAATTATGCTTTCCGTGCACAGAGTGGTGTGACTAAGCTGCGGAGGAAAAGTTCGTGCGATCGCTTCGGCTCTCTCCTGTTTCAAGCGCTGCTCGCCCACCACGCCCCAGCCCCAGGACAGGTCCGGCGTCGTCATCGGAGTACGGGGGCACCTGCGAGCACCTGGGGTTCAACCAAGACCAACCAACCTGCGCAGGCGAAGTGGTCACATTATATTGGAAGGCTCAGAATGGACGCCGGGCTGCCTTCCGGTGCAACAGCTGCTGAAATCAGTTTTCGCAGTTACACGGTACCGCTGCACTGCACGGGCAGAGAGGCGAAGGAAGTTACTTCGCAAACACGGACCGCTTCAGCCGTCTGAACGACCACCTCTCCAGGCGGCAAATGATTTGGCTCACGTAGTGCGTGAGCAAACCATAGACGCGTTGATGTTGAAGCAGATGACCGGCGATTTGTTTCCTCTTGCGGAGCACGCCATCGCCGACTGGAGAAACTACCCCCGTGAGGTCGCGACGGAGCAGCTGCTGGCGCGACCTCCACTCGGTGGCCCCGGGCAGAAAGCGCAAATTGACGAGTGCCTTCTTCGCGCCGAGCAAAAGTACAATCGAGGCCGTCTAATGTAGGGCGACAACTTTCCGCCCAGCCGCCAAAGTTACGGCGGTGTTAAAGATGGTGGCCCATGAGTCTTTGGCATGTTCTGCACGACCAGAGGGGTGCTGCGACTTTCAAGGTCGACTGACGAAACGCGGCGACGCTAGGCGCCATTATTGCAGTCAATGTTCAACCGGGGACCATTATTCATAGTGCCGAATTGGCCGCATACAAATTTATTCCAAATTCAGTGGATGCTAATGGGGCTGTGCCTCAATCTGCATTGGGAGATAGTCAACCACAGCGTGAACTTTGTGTACCCCATCACGGGCATTCACACGCAAAAAATAGAAAGTTATTGGCAAAAAGTGAAGCGCCACTTCGTCAGCGATGGGTACAGGGTAACTGCACCGATGCTGGAGTCCCACCTGGGATGGATGTGGTGGCACTCAACGGCCACGTGCGCTGCAATGACCCTCTCTTGCGTGTATTAGAAACGACGGACCGCTCGTGCTACCCCGTATAGGAGTCTTTCCTGCGGTTGTTAGAAGTCATCGCTCGACGCTTGCCAGTATGAAGTTGCATCGCAAAGTAAAAGAAAATAAAGCGTAGTTTTCTGACCCTTGTATGAGTGCTTTCCGACATTCCTGAGTGCTTACACGGCAAGCGCGCGGCAAACCACTTAGGCGCTAGCCAACGCTGACTTCGTCTCGCAGCCGGGGCAGCCGGGGTGCCTCGATGCCCGTTCGATGCGCGCGCCCGCATCGAGGCGCCCTACTCGCAGCCTTTCTTTAGCGCGAGCAACGAGCGACCTGAGCCGCTATTCTGGACATTCCGCCATTTTCTTCAAGCCGTAACGTAGGCGCGACGCTTACAAAATGGCGCTGATGGCCCCGTTTTGCTTTCGTAACGTGACGCAAATTTGACGTTTCGCCTAAGAAACTGTAATGTAGGCATTGAACCTAGCGTGGTTGATAAAGCAAAACACTTTTCCTCGCCAGTAAAAATAAAGCAGCTAGCTCAAAGCGTACGATTATATCATCAAAATCGTTTCTCGCTTCCGTCGTCTGCATGCGCACAACCTGTCGTCTGCTTCATTAGCTAGGATGCTCGTCCTCGGGAAACGGAATGAGTCATCGCATATTGGCGTCCACGCCCTTGCTTTCTACCTTGAGACAACATACGCGACCTGACAGTGATAATCAGCGCACGCTCTAGGCCGCGTTATCGCTATCTCGTGAACCGCAAGTGACTCAGCCCGACTCGTCTGGCTGAGTAGCGGCCGAATATCATCAATAGCGTTGCGCGCGCCACAGGTATCCGCTTGCGCGACGCAAGCGCCGGCACTGCCATCTCTTGTTCACTTCGCTGCTTACTCGCAACGCGAGAGGAAACTTCAAAACGCCGCCTTGCGTACAATTATTTTTACAAATTAAAAAGTCGCCGTTGTCATAGCCTTTTATGACGCTAAAAGACATTTATATTGATTACAATACAAACGCAGTAGCGAAAAGTGCAAAGAGTCGTAAGAAGTTTGCTAGTTTCAACCAATATTATTTCAAATAAACGTGTTTTTAATAGAAATGATGGTTCAAAACACAAATGCCAACACCACCCGAGAGCGATGCAAATGCTATGAGCACGCGTTGTGAACAAAAGATTTTCATGGCCCCAAATGACAGGGAAAATGTGGCGATAGGCATGCCTCTCGACTGACGCTGCATATGGCTGCTCATTACCATAATTCGCGCGGCTCGTCGCACCACAAATTATGGCGGAAAATCTGTGCAATGGCGGCCCAGCGCAACGTCACGCAACGTCAAAGTGACGTTTACGAAACGGACCCTCCTGTGACGCTCTACGCGGGATATTCTTTCAGCCAATCAACAACTGACATGCCGGCTATCTTGGAACGCCACCACATACTCGCGAAATTGAAGATGCATTCCGCGGGCTTCCGCACGCTACCGTACACTTTCTTTTTAAAGCGCTAAAGTCGCAATATAGGTGCCAAGGACCACAAAAAGTATTAGTCGATAAAATTTGCAGCTCCACGTCACGTTTCGTCATTCTGACGAAAACGCAAAATTGCATTTTGCAAAACTTCCGTTTCCCGGCACAACTTTCAAAACATGTGACCTCTGGACAGCCAATGAGACAGCCAAGATGGCGGATAATGGCGGCCGTGCAGCCGCCATGCGTGTCCAGAATAGAGCCTCTGTTAAAAGCCCAGTATGAAAACCAGGCGCACACCAATCTGTGCTCGGAAATGCGAGCGCAAGCACGTAGTGAGCCGCACCAATTGAATACAAAAAAAAAAAAAAGAGGACGACGAGCGTCCTCTCGTGGTATGACGCGAAACGTATTAAACTACAAATCAGTCTAACACAGACAGATTCAGTGTACATCTTGTAAACTTTAAGATGCTTATAACCCACATTGTTGTGACTAATAGTATTGTACTAAATGCATTTATTTTATAACTTGCTTGCGCCTGTAATGCACTTGGTGGAACGACAAAAAAGTGAAAGAAGGCACGACCATGCACTGACCGTATGATCACGTGAGCCCCAGTTTGTCGACCGCCTATATGGCAACGCCCAAGGGTTGATAGCGACCCAGAGTGAATCGAGATAAACCAATGAAACTGGAGGCGTACCGACGGACAAACTTTGTCTTGTTACCATTTGTTATTTCATCTTCGGGCGTCGCTAGAGCTCGTGAAGATCCCGAGTTTCGCCAAACTCGGCGCATCCTGCATAGCACCCCTGGTAAGGTAATTCGTCAGCGGATGAAATATGGCACTGCGTCCATCCATGATTGCACGCGTGTTCTCAACCGGCCGCCTTACAGCAGCACATTACGCTGCACCATGGAGGAACGAGAAGCTTTCTTTCTCCATTTACTCCATCCATGCGCTGCGCTCACGACTGGTCGTGGCTGCGTTTCGGCGTACTAGAATGCAGTTTAGTGGGACGAGCGGCTGGGGCGGCGCCATTATTTAAACCTCCTTGGGCGGCGCATGCTTTGTAGTGAGGCGCCCGACGTGGAAAAATACTGTGGCGGCGCTGCGATAGAAGTGGATTGGGCTGCATTAAGGTCGCGCCGTTGGAAACTGCAGGCGATACTGCCTGCAGGGTCATTCCTACTACTTCGCGCGCTGGTATTTGCGTTCAGACCGCTCAAATGGTATTCATAACTGCATATGGCGTGTATTTATGCCTTAAAAATAAATTCCTTTTGTCTTCTTTATTTTATATTTTAATGCCGCTCGGTGGTCTTTCTTGGTCTCGGGCCGGGCTCGGGCCTAAGGTAAAGGGGTGGCGGGCGGGGCCGGGCGGGTAACATAGATTATGGGCCTCCATGGGTCTCGCCATAAATTGTTTGGTGGGGCTCGTGTGGGCAGCCCAACGTAAAAACGGGCCCGGGCCGCGCCCGGGCTGAAAAAATCGGCCTGTGCAGTGCTTTAGTTGGTGAATTGGGTGTAGAGCGTACACGTTTCAATTCACGCTCGTCCACTGAGTTCACGCTCGTCCAGAGTTCTCCTCGTCGAGGGAGCGCTTCGTTGACGAGTCTTCTGCCGACGTCGACGCTAAGCCTAGTACCTCGACATCAGACTAACTGCCGCTACTTGTTGCAGAATCAATATCCATGCTGCTGCGACAGTACCTCCACAGAAACTGAAGGCAAATTGAGACTGCGGGCGAGGGCGCGCTCTTTTTCTAGATGCTACGTCGGTTAAATGTTGACCACAGCGACTATTCGAATCCGCTTTCCTTCTCCCGTTCGAGTCGGAGCTTCCCCTTCTGCTGCGGGGATTCCCCTCTCCTACAACACGGCTGCAGGCGGTTGCTGCGGCGGAGTGGAGCGCGCGTTGAGTGTTGCTACAGTGCCTAGAATGTAGTATTGACCCTTTTCGCGGAGCAGTTTGCTCTAGAGGAACGAGATGGCGCTTTTGGCCACGCGCCATAAGTTGCCTCAGCAAATGCGCACGAATACGAAAACATTACTGCTTCTACCCTGCTACTGTGCGATCAGCTGTCGAAAATGCAACTGGGTGTGCGCTAATGCCCAATTCATACTGTGCGCTGTGCCCAATTCATACTGCAAAATGTGTAACGATGAAGAGAATACGTGTGCGGTACTTCGCTGCAAAAACAGTGATTTACATATTTATGAATGGAATCAACCTGTGTCGCTGCTGCTACATAAGGACTGCCTGTGTTGCCACCCTTCACGATGCACGGCTTTCCTCAAGGATAAAAAAATATAATTCATGCGCCAGCGCTGTATAGCGAACCTCCAAAGAAAGGACTTCAACTCCGGAACGTCGGCACTTGGGAGTGAGTACCCCTCGTTACAAAATGAAGTAGTGCCACTTACTGGCATAGTTAGTTTCCCACACGGTATCTACACACATCCACCCTTACTCGCACGAAAACTTACGCCCACCCTATCACCAACGTGTGAGAATAGGCGCACACTTGAATCAATGTGCCGAAGCATGAGTGACGGCGACTACACCGACAAGACACGAATTCTGGAAGCTGAATGTTTCGTGACGGTCCACCAAGTAAGCGAGGGACTAGCGATAATACGTCTTTGCTACGAGCTACCGCAAAATACAGAACATTTAAATTCCAAGCTTTGTGCGCAGCAAGAACAAATTTATCGTAGCAGAGCTCACCCGCGAGTGATTACGCTGAAAACAAACAATCAGATAGTGGCCGCACCAAGGAGCTTTACTGAGTCAGAAATATGACAAGCCGCTGGTTCAAAATGTTTGCCAAATGAAGAACGCAGAGCACACTGATCCCGATTTAATTCATAAGCGGAAAGTTTGGACAGCTTGGAATACATTTCTAGCCCCGGCGTGAGCACCGTATGCGCTGCTCACGCCGTTTGGACAAGGCGTAATGAGCTCTGAAAACACTTACATGTCCTCTAAAGCTGTGGCCAAAGCTTCGTGTCGTGCACGCAGTCACCGTCTACGATACGCGTCGAAACAGAGGTTTGCGGCGCCGCGCCGGCGTCACGCACTTGCATTGTAAACGCGGAGGCAACGGAGGCGGCTGAGGCAAGCAATGGATGCGTCACCACGTGATCAAACATGGCAGCGCCCACGGGAGCGCCGCGAAAAGGGTCAATATTCTAGGCACTGTATAGTGTTGCTGCGGAAGGCGTTGGCGCCGGCGTCAATTCCGGTGGGAGAGGTCACGTGCTTTCCGGGCACGGCTTTAGTAGACGCCTTTTAAGGACGCCAGCCGGGTGCGTGCTTTCGCCCACCTAGCCAAGAAACGCTTTCGCGTTAATAACACTGTGAATATTGTAACACAAGGTATGAGCGACTTTAGAGATAGAAGAACTTTAGTGCCGTATAGAAAATATACGGCAAATTTCGCGCACGGGACGCCAACGCCGACACCGACACCGGATTTTCAGCGACACGAGGCCCTTAACGCTGTCGCGTTAAAACCATTAGCGTCCGTTAGCACAACTAGTAAGTAGTAGATAAATTTACCTGGACGCTCTGTTCCGCTCAGGCCCGTGCACCACGGTGCGCGCCTTTTCTTCGCTGCCGGTGCGCTCGGTTTTGATATGGCCAGGGTTTTGTGTTGAAATTTACGCAAATCCGCGATCACAGAAATTCGATCACGAAGTTCCCAAGTTCGGTGCAATTTTCAAGATATATATTTAAAGAAAAAAAAAAACGAGGATGCATTAAAATATGGCTGCCTCCAACTGGTCGCAACGTTCTAATAAACAGGTTCGACGAAATATTTTTGGTTATTACTCTTTTGGAGCTCACGTTATTAGCGGCAAACTATGGCTGCCATGCCATGATTTTTATCCGCAAGAACGCCTGGTTCACTGCTCTGTATAATATATATATATATATATATATATATATATATATATATATAAGGTTGTATAATATGCGAACGGTATAGCCATGAACTCCAATGGGGCAGTATAGCGTACAACAATTTTATTCCAATCTCCTGACGTGAACTTTAAGTCACCGTCGACTCAAGCATAGCGGGGTGTTTTTTGAACAGTACGGTCAGACGCTGTCCCGGTTTGTAGAAGGTCACTTTTGTTTGCTTTGAAAGTGAATAGCATTGTCTACTTTGACAGGTTTTCGTATGTAATTGGCTTACAAGTGGCGAGCAGCTCGCAGAAGTCGAGGGGTGTTCGGTGGATTCAAGCTGCCGGAGTGAAAGTAGATGAGCGCTTGAGATCTGCTACTCGTCCGCTTCGCCTTGCTTAGCTTGCGGGAGTAGGTTGAAAACCGCGCTGGAGTGCAACTGAAAGTAAAGAAAATGCTGTTAAAACGGAGAAAATTTGACATGGTGATGTCGTATACATGATCAAATCACTCGGCAACGTTTTACTGCCACAGAAAAAAATTCTGTTATACGCAAAGAAATCTATTTTGCCCCATTGGAGCTCCTAGTAGCTAGTGCCAGAGCAATCGGCAGGCAGCCGTCGTTTATTCCTTTCGAAACGGGGCAGTCCCCGGCTATCACGGAAAAAAAATGGAGTTTCGTTCGGCATATTAATGCATCTTGAGTGCGTACATGTCACATTGACGTGGTGAGTTTTCGAGGTTTTGTGACGCCGCGTTACACACAGGCCAAGTGGGCGCAGCCCGAAAAAGGGCGGAATGCAGATAGGCTCGTGTTGTGACGTGCATGACTGGTCAAACTTATTCCGGAGTCCGCCACTACGGCGTACCTCATACTATATGTTGGTTTTGGCGCGTAAATGAAATTACATTCTGTTATTGTACCAATAATTACACTGTGTGGTGTTGCAAATTGCCCCTAAATTTTCATAGAGCTATAGTTGAAATATACTGTGTTGAGAATTTCTTATTTTGCCCTAGATGCAGCACTGGTATAGTGTCTGCATACCAGACGACCTTTGCACAATTCAAATCTAGCAGCTTCTGCAATTATAGCCTGGGTCACCACAGCTCGAAGCACCTAGGACCTAGGACGAATGTACCTAGGACGTACATTCGTTTATAGTTAGGGTTCAGCGTTTTCGGAGTTTATTTTTAGGCAAACGTAGAGGGTGTCTTTCAGAGCTTGTTTTAAAAATAATTTCGAATTTTTCGTAGCCTTTGAATTTACATTACGTTTACATGGGGAAAAATCGGAGTTTTTAGGGTTTTAGTTGTTCAAAACTTAGGCGACTGTTTTCTAATGGCAGAACATACTGTCAGTAATCAAAAAATTGTATTAAGTGACTGGTACCAGAATCATAATCGCTGGCTACAACTTGTATTACTTACGAGGACATTTTCCCATGTTTTCATGTGCAACTGTGGCGCGCTCCTTTTTGTTCACCACACCAAACATGAAAACGCCCTATTGATGTTCGCATTGGAAACTGGTAAGGCTAGGAGATACAGTGCACAACGTTAAAAAAGAGGCCCGTCATGGGCGGGCATGCACCACATCCTTATCGCCTCAACAATTTCTGTCATATCCTATGCCTGATGCTGCAAAAAGTCTGCTGCCAGTCGGGTGATATCGCTGTTATCTGGCACAACTAGGGCAAACCATGGCGAGTGAGCCTCAAATGTCCGTGGTAAATCTGTCTTTACATTTGCGGTTTATAATTTGTGCACAGTACGAGAAATAATCGCTGTTATACTGCAGTTAACTGCATACTGCAGTGTTCCTTTCGACAGTAAGGTTCCACGTCACAACTTCTGTGTAGTTCTTAGAACAACCAGCGTGTCGCTTTTCCTTTCCAAGAATGTCAAGCATGCAATCAACTTCCTCACCCAAGCTCATTATCGTCCCATCACTTCACTGAGCAATCAGGCGTACAGCAAGCACAGGGTACACTTGATGTGCCAGGAGAGGTCTCCGCGTGGCTGTCTTCTGACAAAGAGGAAATCACGAGGAGCATGACGAGTATCCCTGCACGCCTTCTTCTTCCCCGTCTTCTTACGCTAAACAAACATTTTATTTGCAAGTAAACTTGTTTTCATTATGTGTTTTGTATCTCGAGTCGAATTTGTTGCACTTCGGCGTGTGGCTTTAAGATGTCATGCATTGCGGCGTTTGCGTTGAAATGCTTTGGCAAGTCCAAGGAACAAAAGCCATCCACGAGTACTTCAGGGCTATGTGGCCTCATTATGGAAGTTTTTTGGATAAATCTGAATTCGCGGGAAAATTTCATCATCGATTGTTTTTTGGAGTTTCTTTATTTTATCCGAAAACGCGGAATTCTATCTATAAATGAATTATAATTTATCATTCAATTCACTTATACATTTATGTAATGTACATAATATATACATTTACACAATTCAATTTATAATTATTATATGCAGACACTATACAAGTGCTGCGAATGAGGTAAAATAAGAACCTCTCAACACAGTATGCTGCAACTATAGTTCAATGAAGTGGTCGGGGCAATTTTGGGCACCAAATGAACTTCCAAATCCTTTCGAAGTTGATATTTATTCTGTTTTCAACAATAAAGCAACAACTTCACAAGTTAACATGTCACAATAATTCATTGGACATTCAATATATTTATTGTTGACATTGAATATATCAATGATAAAATAACTCCTCAAACTGAAATAGCTCAATGGCGTTTCATCGAAGTGTACTAGGCAAATTATTTACTTTTTAATAATTTCCTCTAGAATATTGCAATGACCACGCAACGTAATTTGAATACCATTTGTCGAAATCGACCAACAATTTTTCCTAAACTTCTCAAAATAATTTTTAAGGGTTTCTATAGTCTTAGATATTGCTTCGGCCTTAAGAAAATAATTAAGCTTATATGCATGATAAAAATAATGTTCCTAGCTATAACTATTGGTCTGATAAGCTTACGTCACTTCAAGAAAGATAGAATAAACATACGGTAATAATGTTTGGCCGTCAGGCTGTTTTGCCAGTGTTAGCGTTCTTTGTTTTACAAAAAAAGCAAGAGAAAAAAAAAACAACAACAGTGATGCGTGGCACTGATAACAAAAAAAAGAAATATGATTAGCAAATAAAGGCGTCAACATGTTTTCTTCTTTCTTTGCAATTCGTCAGGCCCAATTAAGCGCTAGCCAAAGGTGTTGCACGGATTTTTCGCGTGCGCAGGAGGAAGTCGCGAATGCCACACACCTTTGGTCAAGAAGGCCCTGCCCGTCCATTCTTCTTGGTGGTCTGTTCTTCGGCGGTGCCACTAAAGAGAAAGCCACTGCTTCGAGCTGTGAACTCGCCCATCTGTGCAAGGTACGAAAAAATACATTCTCAGGGTATATCTATGCGTTCACTAATCCTCACGGAATTTCACTTGCGTTCACATTGTCACAAGAAACGGTTATTAGCCGCTGCAGTTGTAAAAGCCAAGATTATTAACAGAATAACGCTACAGCCAGGATAGGACCAACGCTTGAACATCTGAACACAGCCAGAACCTGGTCGTCGTCGTCTAAGCACTGACCATCAGTTCTTCAATGCAAATACAAACAAAGGATGCAGACAAATCATCGATCCGGTCAAAATGGGCTCGGGTCGACAGCGTTACAGCTTAAGACGTCCGACGTGGACTATATCGTGATTCTGGCCTAAGAGTCTTCGGAATGACCTCGTAGCAGAGTGCCCTTACGTAGGACGTAGTGGGGACCAACGGAAAGCGATATCGGCTTTCTGCATCGACCGACGCGACATAATGGGAGCCACAGTAAGACGAGGGATTTTGGTGGAAAGTGTACTTCCTTATATAGACCGTTTTATCGGGCGAAGAGGAAAGAGCGCGTGGCGAACCATTCCTCGTCTCTGGCTTGTGCAACCTGGCACGGCGCTGCTTGAATGAGTTGGCATGGAGGCGCTTCCTACAACAGTCTGGGGCTTTAAGGAACTGGTAGAGGTTAACCAGCAGGAGACAAGACAGACACGCAAAAAATGGTTTGATTAGAAAGATTAGTTAGTTGTTATGAAGACATTTATGGTGCAAAAGCGACTGAGGCTACGATGCGCCAGCAGCAAGGTGAGATTTTGCAGTCCCCTGTAGAGCGGCCAAATGATTGTCAGAGTTTGTTGAAGAAACCCGTTGCCTCTAAAAATTTAAAAACATCATCAGGGGGCACAAGTGCGTTTTCAGATAGGATCAGAGCTGATTGCAGTGGTGTTAGAGCTTTGTGAAATTCGTGAAAGTACTTCTGCCGTTTTCTTTCGAGAGATGGACATGTGATTAGAATCTGATTCAGGGTAAATGGTTGCTGGCATGTATTACACGACGGTTTTTCTTCATTTCTCAATAAAACGTTGTGATTAAAGCGTGTGTAAAATGCAAATACGCCATAAAATTACTTCCATAAAACGTTTTTGGTGGTGATATGTCTTCAACTCTTTGAGTAGGCGTTTGATTATTTAAAATTTTTTGTTTATTTGGGAGTCGCATTTCTTTTGCCACATCGAAATGTGGCAAAAAAAATGTGGAAAAAGAAAGCCTCTAATGCTTTCGCAAAGTAGCATGACGTCACCGCTCGAGGTGCACCGGTCTTATTCTATCCAGGAGGCGTTGGCCAAGCCTCTCAACGCGCACGCTTTCCCAAGAGCGGTTCATAACTTGAAGGACCGCTCAGCGGCATTCAGCTGAATGCTTTCGCATTCACAACTCATAAGAAGTGCTTAGGTGTCCTTGGCAGCCAATCCAAAATGTCGCTCAGCAGAGAGTGGTTCACTGTCTGATTTCATATGAAGAGCCATCAGTGCGCTGAGCGAATCGATGTACACGACCGCTTTTTATTGTTACCCGTTTATATGTTTTCTAAAGCTGTTTATAGAGTGTACACCTCGCCTGTGAAGACGGGGACAAACTGTGGCAATTTGACAAAGATTTCTTATTGTTGGGGCCAGTGCCGGGGCTGCAGCCCCACCCCCAACTTTAAGGGCCCCGCTCGACCATTCGAAAAAAAAAAAGTTGCTAAGCGTGCTTTCCACGTTGTCATCGAAAACCGACGGCTGGGGCAACTTCTTCGCAGCCGTCGCGTTCGTTTCGGTGTATGCCCTGAGCTCGGCTTCGGTCTTTTTGGTACAGGGAGTTTTGGCAAAACATAAATCTGAGCCTGACATCAATACACCATAAAAAATTTAAATTGTGTAAGCAGCAAAGAAAGCTTCAGATTACAATGTCTAACAGTAGCAACAAGCAGAATAATCACTTGCAGACACGACAGCATCGCCAAAAGAATGTCGTTTGCGCGAGGGTTCGCCGGCGACAGGAGCATCTGCCATCTTCGTGAGCGAGCCGCAATTTTTGAACCACCGGTAAAAATCGCCGCCACTCGTAAAAAAGGATAACCTTGCTCATCAGTGTGAACGCATTTGGCCCACTTCAACAGAGCTTGTAGCAGAACAGGATGACAACAGGACATGTGGCAGCAGAAAGTTCGAAATAGGAACGTCCAATGTAATTATCGCCAACTTAAGCACAGCGTTACGGGCTCGGATATTTGCGTACACCAGCCTCTGCCAGAAGTTTCAGTGCACAGCGGTTCTCAAGGAAGTTCATTGCGATGACAACCTGGTCGATCAAGCTAGTATATTAGTGGAAGCGTACATCTTTACTCGGCTTTATTCACGGAACTAGTTCACTTCTTTCACTATACCTGGAGAGTTGCAGTTGCCAAGACAGAAGCGGTCTGCTCAAATTGTTATAGCAAAATGTATTGTATACGTTTTTCCAAATGTCTCCATTGCTCTTAGGTTATACCTAACTATTCCTGCTACAAACTGTGAGACTGAGCGCTCCTTTTAAAAACTGTCGTTAATTAAAAACTGCTTGCGCTCCACTCTCGGCGAGAGGAAGTTGAATTCCTCAGCCATTATGTCGATCAAAAGGGACCTGCTGAGAGATATTTCTTTTGATAAATCCATATGGGAATTTGCGAGGATTAAAAGCCGCAAGATGCCGTTTTAAATGTTATATTTGTTCATGTTTTAGTTTAGTGGTAGTTTTTCTCGCTTGCTTTTGGTGAATGAACAGCGTGAAGGTAGTAGTTCTTTGTTCCCATTTTGTCACGAGTGATGAAGTCCGACGTGATTGCTTTTCCTTGTCGTGTTAAATGTAAATATTGATTTAAAAGTGAAATCATTGTACATCATTCGTATGGTTAATTCAATGTTGAAATGTTGGAATCGTACATACGGTTTGTTGAATGCTATGCGTTCATAACTTGAAGATTGAATGCCTAATAAAATGTTAATGTTTTAAAGAATGTGCTCTTCTGTTCTTTGGTCCGTGCTGCGTGACGATGCACTTTGACTAATTGTGAATTTGGGATGGACGGACGCTTAAGACATACCGACGTGTACGTCAGATAGCAACCGTTAAATAATACTAGAAATCGCACCAATAAATTAGTTTCCGTAACACATAAAGATGACGTATATTTTATCACTAATCAGCGAACGTAACATGTGGGCTTCAAAAAATTCAGCATCTTAAACAAGTCATCATTATCATCATCATCATCATCATGGTCATTAGGGCCCCAAGGATGCAATTAGCCCCGGGCCCCGAAATTTTTAATCCGGCACTCGCTGAGACGCAATATCACTTCCGACATGTTTCCGGTCTTTGAATTGTCGGTATAAAACCCGGTGTAATTATTGTAGCTATCCTGTAATTCTAAACATATCTTGTAATGTTTGCTGTTGCGGTGTCTCCTTTTTCTTGTCCTATGTAAAAAAAATATCACCAGACATTTTAAAATCATACCATGGGGCTGTTTGGGAAACAGAGCGCCTCGTTCGGAATATTATATTCTTGGCATATTTCTTCGAACCGGAGAACAAGTGGTCTTATATTGTGTGGTTTGATTGTGTAGCGTATTCTACTCTTGGTGTGAAACACAATGGTGTGGCATATATGGTTCGGTACAGCGCTGGTTCTTAAGACGTATGACATTGGGAGCAGTGGTCTTCGGTGTTCCAGGCAGGGGTCGTTGCTTTCGGCGTATAAGCTTTCGACCGGCGAAGTTCTGTATGCGCTGGTGAGTTGAAAGAGGAAATTACGGGAGTGGTCAGACAAGGAAATAAAGCAATCTATAGAAAAGCATAGGCAGACGTCTAGGGATGATCGAGAAACCAAGAAGTTTGGATTACACGAAGAAGAGGTGCTCCTTAGATGGAACAAATACCGTGAAAAGAAAGGGTAGTGAGTGCGCTCGTGCAAGAAAAACGTAAATGTACAAGTTAACGTTGGGTTCAAAACATTCGCAAAAAAGACAAAGGCGTACAAAAGATTCTAAGACCACGTAATAGCACTAGGAGCTTCAACTAAAAATTTGCAAACAGCTTCAAGGGATTCAAGACGGTAATATCTACGAAGGAGACGATGCGCTGCGGTACATCACAGACGTTATTAGGGTTAACTGTGGCATGAAAGCAAGTGTAGTTCCGACTCGGAGAGATTTAGCAACAGCAGAGAAGCCTGAGAGATCAATATTTACTGTAGAAAACATTTACTGGAAAAAAGGAGAAGGAAATGTCCCTAATTACACGGCCTCAGGACACGATGAAATCCCAATAAAGCGAATCAAAAACATTGGTCTATAGAGCAAGGCACTGCTGACTAAAGGCATAAAGCAGGCAATTAAAACGAACAAAATTCCGGTTGGATGGCGTTAAAGCAAGATTACCCTCATCCACAAAGGCAAAAGTGATAAGGATAAGACGAGCTCGTACAGGCCGGTTACAGTAACATCGGTGATATATAGAATGGCAATGCAAGCCATAAAAGTAGAACTGTCGACGTGGGTGGAAACAACATCAGTAGCCCCTCCCCTGTCGAGAAAATGGGGTAAGCGAAGCTTGTCCTGTGTTTCTTCGGTGTTCCTCGGAACGAATTGCACTGACGAGTACAACGTTGTGCTCGAACCTCGACCGGTCGAACCCACTGCAGCTTGCTCCGAAGTTCCGGTTGAGAAACTCGCGTTGAAACCTGGCCGTCGCACCGGGGAAGTTGGCGCTAGCGTTGCCGAGGCGTTCATCAGCGTTGTCGCGTTCCTGGAAGGCAAGACGACACTGACGTTTCACCTCAACATCGCGCTCTCGCAGCTCGGGGTCGGCGGCTCTTCACTAACGTTTTGCTTGGCTTCGGAAGCCCTCACGCTAGTATGGGCACGTTGACGACGAGCCCTTTCCCAAGCGTGTTCGCGACGCGTTGCTCAAACGCAGCCTTCTCCTCGGCGAAACGTAACACGCGCGGCCTTCCCATCCGGGCGCCGAAACTGATCTGAGGCGAGGGAAGCCCGGCAGAGCACGTGCCAATCCCCTTTCTTTCCCCTTCTCTTCCTGCGACACACCAAGCGACCCTGATTAGTCGCGCACGTCACGTGATCCGGCGCCGGCGCAGCTTTCCCCGTACCTGCTTTCTTTTTTCTTTCTTGTCCCTGGCTCATATCCGCATAAGCAAGGGAATTGTTATGGGAAATTCTCAAGCACGAAGGCATAGATGATGATTTCGTGGAGTTACTGGGGGAGATATAAAGAAACAACCGAGTTGAAATTGTACGGGAAGGTCGGAAATGCAATGAAATGACAGAAATTCACCAAAGACTGAAGCAAGTGTGTCCTTTGTCCCCATTGTCGATCACGCTTTATGTTATGGATACAAAAAGACTGAAAAACAGTGAATTACGGTTTCATTTTTCTTACTTTCGCAGTGGGCAGAGGGCGCAACAGTAGGTCCCTAGACTGATGTATGCAGACGACATAGTTGCTACTAGCGGACAATGCTATAGGTTCACAGAAACTTGCGAATATGTGTGACAACGTAACGACAAATCTATGCCTTAAGTTTAGCACAGAGAAATCGGCAGTTGGGATGTTTAATGAACACACGAGTGACTACGTAGTATTAATTAAACAACAAGCCACACCCATAGTCAAGCAATATAAATACTTCGGAGCTTACATAAAGTAAGGAAATACTTACTCAAGCACCCACGGAGATAATCTGAAAATAAAATGGAAGCGGAATGCAGCAATCATGAAACAGAGCACTTTGGGGCCACAATAAATATCAGCTGGTACGTGGAACCTCAAAAGGAGTAATAGTGCCAGCGCGAACGTTCGCCAAAGTTGTTCTGTGCTTGAAGAGTGATGTCGTGTCGGTGTTGGAAGTTAACCAGACATCGGTAGGCCGGTTGGCTTTGGGAGCCCACGTTAAAACCACAAATGAGGCATTGCAATGTAACATGGCTTGGGACTCTTTCGGAGTCAGCGAAGCGCGAAGCAAAATTAATTTTTCAGAAAGATTCAGGAACTAGGATGAAAATAAATGACCGGTACACACCTGAAAAGCGTGGACACAGAATAGAGGAAGAGGTCAAGAAAGTTGGCAGCAATGTACAGGGTGATTGAAAGCGTAAGCAGATAAGCAAGAGTCATCAAAAAGAAATTGCGAGAGACAGAGACAGTGAATTGGATGCAAAGAATAGAAACAAAAAGGACAATGGAGATTTTTACAAGAATGAGAAGAAAGAAATTAGAAGGGAAAATCTGTACGATAACACAAAGGGCAGTGCCTTGCTATTGATGCATCAGCATTTTAGAGTACTTGACGCACTTTCCGAGGGCTATCTATCTATCTATCTATCTATCTATCTATCTATCTATCTATCTATCTATCTATCTATCTATCTATCTATCTATCTATCTATCTATCTATCTATCTAACCGCTTTCCCGCGTACATGGGCCACTGGGTAGTCCATGGTTGAATGGTTAGCGCATGAAGCTCTTGTCCTGAAGTAGCAGGATTCGAAAGCAACCATCAGATAACCTTGGGTCAGTGAGTATGTGCTAATGTGTATGTAAAAAAGTTGTCGCAGTTTCACCTGAAAGGCGAAGCATCAATTGCGATAGCAAGTTTGTAGAGAGCTATACGGATTAATGATATTAGCTTTATCAGCTGTATAAACTTGGACATGCAGCAGCACCGGCAACGCGCAGAACTGTTGTCGACGGCGTCGGCGTTTTGCCCCCGTTCGCTCAAAATGCGTGCGGCGTTGGTGACTGTTGCCGGAGCCTCTGATATAAATAGGCACTTGGTGCCGCAGCTAAACGTCGCCTCCCCCCCCCTCCCCCACGGCCTCTCGCGCGTCGGAAGAAGGCGCGTTTGCTCTACATATATGGTGATTGTAAAGGAGGAAAGAGACGCCTACTTCTGCAGCCCTTAAGGGAGCACGGCGCAGAACGCGCGTTTGTTCTCCGCCGTGCGTTCACTCCCCGTGAAAGCGCGCGCCCCTCGCACCCTTTCACTCGCACATACAGCGTTCGGCGGCACGCGGCGACGATTTCATCTCTATTGACGTCATACGGAACCTCACGGCGACGGCGACGCCGACGGCAGAAATCTGCTTTTGAGTGTCCATATAATTGCTATCGCAATAATACGTGCCTCTCTTCAACGAAGGTCTTTGACGCCGACATGGGTCGCCGTAAGATGCGGGACTGGGTAGGCACCGTTGTTCGAAGAAACTCTTTCACACCTACTTGGAGCACGTGGTCTCTGCTGGTCTTTAATGAACATCTTTGATGCAAGCTTGGGTCGCTGGATATGTGCCAGTAGGTGGGTGCAGCTCGTCAATGAACGTCTTTGACGCCAGCTTGGGTGATTTGGTATGTGACACTGCGAATGTGTCACTGGTCGGCTGGGTTGACCGATGCTGGGTGCCCTTTAGTCGCGGGAATGCGTTGACGAGGGACAAGGGGGGGGGGGGGGAGAGAAGGGGGACGAGATGTTTTGGTATTGCTGACCTAGAGCGGGGGGTCCTTTCTTCCCTTCGTCGCGTCTGCAAAGCCATGCACATACAAAGACGGAAGGATGCCCTTCAGGCGGTTTATATAACCCGCCGTGTTCTGAATGTGCCATGATCGACTCCAGTAGTAGCCTTCTTCGCCAGTTTGTCTCTGTTTGAAGGATTTGGGTTTCTTGGAAAGAAATCTTGTTGTTGGCGTCTTCGGAATGTTCGGCGAGGGCGCTGCGTATTCGGTTGAATGTTCTGACGTCGTTTTCATGTTGTCTGATTCTTTCTTTTAGATTTTTGGTTTCCCCGATGTACGATGCCGGACAGTCGGTACAGCTGATTTTATAGACGACGCCTTGAGCTTTTTCTTTTGGTGGACGGTCTTTTGGTTTAGGAATGAGGATATTCAAAGTGTTCATCGCTTTATGCGCGACTTTGAGGCCTTCTATTTTCAATATTCGGCTGAGAGCTTCGCTTGTACCTTTGAGATATGGGATGGACACTCGTTTCTGTATTCGAGGGGAAGTCAAGGGTTGGAGGTCTCGTAGTTTGTTTTTTCTTTTTTGTTGTCGGGTTGTTTTCATAATGAATGCCGTTGTATAGCTGTTCCTTTTGAGTTCATTGAGAACCGTTCTCCTTTCTTTCTTTTGATCTGATTCCAATGTGCGATGAGTTTCGACTCTTTTCAATAAAGAATTTACGACCGATGCCTTGTGGTTTGTCGGATGGTTGGATGGGAAGTGTAGGTAGCGGCCTGTGTGGGTTTGTTTTCGGTAGACTGAGAATTTTAGAATTGCCGTTGGTTCGTGTAACTTGTACATTTAGGAATGGTAACGATCCGTTTTGTTCGCGCTCCGACCTGAACCTATCCGGGTCTATGGAATTTAACTGGCTCTGCAGGTTTTCGAATTGCGACTCCTTCACGATACAGAAGCAATCATCCATGTACCTGAGGAAAACTTTTGGCTTCGCGGAAAAAGTACTCAGAGCTCTGTCTTCGATATTTTCCATAGTTAGGTTAGACCTGGTGACGAAAATAGAGGCCCCCATGGGAGTTCCTTTCACCTGCTTGTAGTAGCTGCCTCGGAAGGTGAAGTAGGTATTTGACAGGCATAGCTAGAGAAGGCGGCAGATGTCATCTACACTCAAGGGGGTTCTCTCGTCGAGTGTGTCGTCGCGTTCCAGGGCATCCCTTGTTGCGGATATAGCTAACTGAATGGGTACTCTGGTGAACAAAGAGATCAGATCAAAAGAGACCAGGCATTCATCATCTTCGAGGCGTACATTTGATTTGAGCTTGATGAAGTTTTCGGGGTTGCGCACGTGGGATGCTGTCCTTCCGGTGAGGGGTGATATAATCTGGTGCAAATATGTGGATAGTGATCGAAGTGGGGAGCACGAAAAGTCTACGATTGGCCGTAAGGGGATTCCGGGTTTATGGAGTTTTGGCAAGCCGTAAAAGGCTGGTGCGGACCCGTTCCTGCACATTAATTTTAGATAAAGATTTCGAGAATTTGGGTGGTTTCGGAAAATTTCGACCAGCGTCTTATTCAGTACTGATTGGGTCCTTGTGGTGGGGTCCTTTTTTAATTTTTCGTAGTCTTGGCTGTTAAGGAGGGTGAACGCCTTTTCCTCGTAGTCCTACATGTTCAACACGACGATTGAGTTGCCATTATCCACTGGTAGAATTACAATGTCCTTATCTTCTTTCAGTAATCGCAGCGCTCTTATTTCGTCAGACGACAAGTTTCTTTCTCTTCGGCGGTTGTTATTGCACCTTATTATGCCTATTGCTTTTAATCTGAGCGGTTCCCGCACCTTAGGGTCCAGCTGCTGGATGCCGCTCTCGAGGGCGGCGACAATCTTGGGCATGGGGAGGTTATCTGTGGTGACGTTGAATTTATGACCTTTTGCCAGGACTGAAGTCTCTTCTGTTGTGAGCTTTCTCGATGATAAATTCGTTACTGTGTGCCTGTCCAACACTCCGGATTTTTCGGTTTGCTTGATTAAAGATGAGAGTTTTTTCTTCTGCGTTTCGTGGTGTTCCCTTTCCTCTGAGGACGCAATGGCCTTCGCAAACGAATCAATTGATGAAAAAAGATTGGGTACCTTGTGTTCGAGCTGTCTTCTGGCGAAGAACACGTCGACTTCTTTCTTCCTAATCACTGTGTGGCACTCGTGTATCCGCGCTGTCACCAGTCTTTGCTGGGCCTTGTTGATGATGTCCCGGCCTTCCGCTGTGTTGATAGGTTGGCCAGAGTGGCAAGATGGGCTTGTTGGTTCATCATGAAGGCAGTATTTCAGCGCTTAGTAAGGACGAGGACAAAGAAGGAGACGTACGAACACACAGGCGCTACGTACAACAGAAAGAAGCTCGGCATTTGTCCTTTTAGAGCCTACCCCAAATTTTGGTCCAATAGGTTGGCGTAACTGGAGACTTCGTGGAATGATGTTCTGGAAGCCAAACGTTTTCCTCAGGTACATGGATGATTGCTTCTGTATCGTTAAGGAGTGGCAAGTGGAAAACCTGCAGAGCCATTTAAATTCCATAGACCCGCATATGCAGTTCACGTCAGAGCGCGAACAAAATGGATCGTTACCATTCCTAGATGTACAAGTTACACGAACCAACGGCAATCGAAAATTCTCAGTCTACCAAAAACCAACCCACACAGGCCGCTACCTACACTTCGCATCCAACGATCCGGCAAACCACAAGACATCGGTCGTAACTTCTTTATTGAAAAGAGTCGAAACTCATTGCACATTGGAATCAGATCCAAAGAAAGAAAGGAGAATGGTTCTCAACGAACTCAAAAGGAACGGCTATACAACGGAATTCATTCGAAAAACAACCCGACAACAAAAAAGAAAAAAACAAACTACGAGACCTCCAACCTTTGACTTCCCCTCGAACACAGAAACGAGTGTCCATCCCATACGTCAAAGGTACAAGCGAAGCTCTCAGCCGAATATTGAAAATAGAAGGCCTCAAAGTCGCGCATAAACCGATGAACACTTTGAATATTCTCATTCCTAAACCAAAAGACCGTCCACCAAAAAAAAAAAAGCTCAAAGCGTCGTCCATAAAATCAGTTGTACCGACTGTCCGGCGTCGTACATCTGGGAAACCAGAAATCTAAATGAAAGAATCAGACAACATGAAAATGACGTCAGAACATTCAACCGAATACGCAGCGCCGTCGCCGAACATTCCGAAGACGTCGAACCCAAGATTTCTTTCCAAGAAACCCAAATCCTTCAAACAGAGACAAACTGGCGAAAAAGGCTACTACTGGAGTCGATCATGGCACATTCAGAACACGGCGGGTAATATAAACCGCGTGAAGGGCATCCTTCCGTCTTTGTATGTTCATGGCTTTGCAGACGCGACGAAGGGAAGAAAGGACCCCCCGCTCTAGGTCAGCAATACCAAAACATCTCGTCCCCCCCTTTCCCTCGTCAACGCATTCCCGCGACTACAGGGCGCCCAGCATCGGTCAACCGAGCCGACCAGCGACGCCGCAGCCACACCCCCACCACCTCTTTCGTCTGTCTAGAACAGGTGCCCTGTCAAGTGTCTCCGCACCTGACGCTCTCTCCCCTTCCTCTCCTTTCTTACGATGCACCTTTTAAAAGCGGCACACCGCCACCTCCGAAGAATACCCCCAGAAGGAGGAGCCGAATTGGTTCCGAAACGTTGGGCTAGGAAATTTCCCTATTTGGTTGGAGTCAATCTCTAAGTCTTAATCAATTTTCCCAATTAGACAGGTAATTCTGTCGAAATGTTTAGCTTCCCTTCTCTTGGTGTTCATTCTGTAATCATAATGGTCCACCGGTTATCCGTCCTTCGCATTACATGGCCTGCCCAGCTCCATTTCTTTCGCTTAATGTCAACTAGAATATCGGCTATCCCCGTTTGTTCTCTGATCCACACCGCTCTCTTCCTTTCTCTTAACGTTAGTCCTAAGATTTTTCGTTCCATCGCTCTTTGTGTGGTCCTTAACTTGTTCTCGAGCTTCTTTGTTAACCTCCAAGTTTCTGCCCCATATGTTAGCACCGGTAGAATGCAATGATTGTACACTTTTCTTTTGAATGACAGTGGTAAGCTCCCAGTCAGGATTTGGCAATGCCTGCCGTATGCACTCTAACCCAATTTTAATCTTCTGTAAATTTCTTTCTTATGATCAGGGTCCCCTGTGAGTAATTGACCTAGATAAACGTACTCCTTTACAGACTCTAGAGGCTGACTGGCAATCCTGAATTCTGGTTCCCTTGCCAGGCTATTGAAAATTATCTTTGTCTTCTGCATATTCATCTTCAACCCAATTCTTACACTTTCTCGATTAAGGTCCTCAGTCATTTGCTGTAATTCGTCTCCATTGTTGCTGAATAGGACAATCTCATCTGCAAACCGAAGGTTGCTGAGATATTCGCTCTTGATCCTCACTCCTAAGCCTTCCCAGTCTAAGAGCTTGAATACTTCTTCTAAGCATGCAGTGAATAGCAATGGAGAGATTGTGTCTCCTTGCCTGACCTTTTTCTTGATAGGTAACATTCTACTTGTGGAGAACCAAGGTAGCTGTGGAATCCTTGTAGATATTTGCTTAGATATTCACGTATGCCCCCTGTACTCCTTGATTACCCAATGCCTCTATGACTGCTGGTATCTCTACTGAATCAAATGCCTTTTCATAATCTATGAAAGCATATAGAGAGGTTGATCGTACTCCGCAGATATCTCGATTACCTGATTGATGACATGGATATGATCCATCGTAGAATATCCCTTCCTGAAGCCAGCCTGTTCTCTTGGTTGGCTGAAGTAAAGTGTTGCCCTGATTCTATTGGAAATTACCTTGGTGAACATTTTATACAACACTGAAAGCAAGCTAATGGGTCTATAATTGTTCAATTCTTTAACGTCTCCCTTCTTATGTATTAGTATAATGTTGGCGTTCTTCCAGCTCTCTGGTACACTTGAAGTTGTGAGGCGTTGCGTATAAAGGGCTGCAAGTTTTTCAAGCATGATATCTCCTCCATCTTCGATTAAATCTACTGTTATTTCATTTTCTCCAGCAGCCTTTCCTTGGTCATGTCTTTCAAGGCCCTTCTAACTTCATCGCTAGTTATGGAAGGAGCCTCTTAATCCGGTTCATCACTATTTCGAATGAAAGTAGCTTGGCTGTTTTGGGCACTGTACAGGTCAGTATGGAATTCTTCCGCTCGTCATCGAAATTGCTGATGATATTACCATGCTTATCTTTCAGTGCATACATCTTGCCTTTTCCTATGCCAAGCTTTCTTTTTACTGATTTAGTGCTGCGTCCATATTTTACGGCTTCCTCAATCTTTCCCACGTGATAATTTCGTGCGATGCTTAACGGGAAGATATGCAAAGCTAACGGAATCGAATCCACGTCAGAAGTGTTTCTCAAGTATAGAAACCCGACGCGTTAAGCCTGTTTCACATGATGCAATTTTCATCGCAGCGGAAGTGCGATTTTGGTCGCATGCGGTGGAAATCGCTGTCGCAGGTGTGGACATACCCTCTGCGACTGCGTCCAACCTATTGCCCGCACCTTTGAAATCAGGGTTCTCCTGCTTTGAATGAAAGATGTCATGGAATAATGCCAGCTCTAGAAATCGGTCGCAAAACCTTGCATGCATGTTCTCCACGACTTTATTTTTGCTACTTGAACCAATTTGAGGACGTCCCTGTCGCTGGTAGTTTCGTTATCCTCCATTCTGACTTCATTTTCTTCAATTTATTCGGCCAGTTTCTCCGCCTCCATCCTTACATTTTCTACACGAATTTCTTCAAGGAATGGCATGACTGCACGCCCCGTTTCATGGCCCCACTTAGGTTGCTCTTCGACGACTGCAAGCACTTGCTCGTCAAATCACTGGGGACAGTCGCGCAGGCGCACCCTCTCCTCAAAAGTCGCTACTAGAGGAAAACGTGGCCCTGCATTTTTCGGAAAGGTCCGTTGACAATGTACATAGATGCAGGCTGTTCGTGTGTTTGTGTGCGTGAGAAGTGCGAGTCCACCTCAGTGAGTGAGTGGGCCGTAAAGTGGGCGAGTAACAATTCGTTGAGCGCTGTAGCACGAAAAGTTTGCATTCAAATTTTCCTTTTCCTCTAAACCAAGAGCCATAACGATTCGTCTACTCATTCGCAGCTTAACGATAAGCACGACTAAGCACAGGGGTAGCGTTTGCACTGTACGTTTTGTGCATACGTTAACCTAAATACAAAAAACAGAAAGACAAAACAGGCATCTCGTATCTCATTCAAGTCCAAGCGCTCATGTCCAAGCAACGCCACTGGAACTGATGGTAAAATTTAGTGCTTACCTTGGACACCTTAGCGAAGAAACTTGTAGGTTTCAGGGCTGGTCCTTGTCGCTTGTGGAACAGTGAGCGGTGGCTGGAACCGTCCTTGCACATAATGCCTTTTCGGGGCACTCAGCGGCCTCATAGGTTTATGCAATACCTCTTCTTGAGCAGGCAACGCGCTCCAAGAGCGCCGCGATACGAGTGATTGCCGTTGGAAGTTGCCACCGTTGGATTGCACGCGGGTGCTAGTGAGTGCCGGCACTTGCACAGACGAAAACACACGGACGTGAGTTGCATTTACCGCGACGAAAAAGTTTCTCCGATCCCTGCAGGCCGCAGTGTAGCACTGTCGTCTGCGCGCTGTGGTATGTGCGCTAAACATCCAAATAGGGCCTCAAAATTAGGACCACGTAGCGTCCACCTCCGCAAAGAGTAAATATTTCGTAAAGTGATTAACACGGTACATGAGATCAGCGTAATTATTGTCCAAGATGAGTGCTTCTCTGTAAGAGGGGAGAGGGGGGAGGGGGGTTGATGTGGAATAGTTTTTTTGAGGGTGTCGGGATCCTTCTGGGATTGTTGGGGGGGGGGGGGGGATTATAAATCACTGGAGTGGAACCATGGCGAGCCATGGCATCCTTCATTGCATGGCGGTCCACGTGAGTTCGCATGAACACCGGCTTAATGCACAAAATAATAATTCCTTTTTGGTAGGGCCACACTTGTCTGCTTCCCAACAATGCCGTAAAATTGCTATCGTGGTCACCGCTCATTGTTTTCAGCAACACTTGCGGACTGCGGCGCCGTAAATCTGTTTATTATCGCAGGCTCGTCCGAGAGACACGCCTGCCGGTTCCGAGACAGCAAACAGGGTGTCGCTGATCAGGAGAGTTTCTTCGAATAGTTACATCTACGACACGGAGACCAAAATAAAGGCCAAGGTATGCCACTTGAACCTCACCACGACGACTCATCCGCAGTCGCCAGACTTGCCCATTCGCGTATTTGTGACGACGTCAGATACAAGAGAATAACCGCTATTGCTCCATGTAGTTCGCGCGTGCCACGTGATGGCGAACCCTACCTCGTTAACATCACTCATCTATCTCGGAGCGCATGTCTTTTTCGACAAATGCGACCCCCGAGGTTCGATTTGTTTATTGCAGACTTAAAATCATCAGAATTACCTATTTATAAAAAAAGTGACCATAATGCGGCAAAAATAATTTCCGTAAGTAAACATCCACTGGTTTATTCACGACTGCAGATGAGGTTGCATAAATACTTATAATAATAATAAAAAGGAACATACACTGCAATGGATATATTGCGGATCCACACTCTGCCAGTGGACCGCATCGAAGGAATTATCACCGCTCGACTCTCTCGGAGAAGAGCAACCGGCAAAGCATATAATAATCAAACCGTGTACGTGGGCGCACGCAAGCAAACACGGTGCGTGTGCGCCCGTCAGACAAAACTCCTATGGGAGTTGTCTGAGTGCGCGTAAGCATTTCACCACTTGCCACGTAGCCCGGTGTTATTATCATAAATGTTACAAAACTTGATCCGACCAGTATGAATGACACCAACTGCTGCTGATGACGTTCCTATCATTAGAGGCCGATATCACCACGGCTCTGTCAGCTGGTATACCCCCCAGGTAAACTGAAATTGCGTCACGAGCGCCAGTTTCTCCGCTGGTGCTTGGTAGGCCGTGCTTCAGAGGAAAAAAAATATTCCTGCTTTTATGGCAACGGTTTTGCCGATGCGCGAGGGGGAGACGGCCATCCCGCTTGTCTGCAATGTGCTCGACTATAGTGTGCGGTTTTCTCGGCAGACGCAAGACGAAACTTGCACGAGTTCCGTTTGCTGATTCAGTCTGTATTAGCATAGAGAAAGAAATTCAACAAGAGGGGACACTCGGCAAAATCTCGCAACAGGAAACACGTCACCCTACGTCACGCTATACTTTTGACACCGAACGTTAGCTGCCGCGAGCATCGAAAAAAAAGAAAGTGAACTTAAGTTAACAGGCATTTATTTATTTTTTTAATTCTTTGCCGCGAAAGCTAAAACGTTTTGCGTATAAATGAACTTAAGCTTTGCGACTTATTTTCCTTGCCTTACCTAGCCACAGGTCAGTGACGCGCCAGATACATGCGTCATCCGTCAGACATTCCCCCGAAGCCAGCGAGGATGGCTGCGCGCGGGCGTTTGAGCGCTCGCGTGCGGTGACCCGTCTGTCTCATTCTTTTTTTCTTTTTTAAATGTAACCTGGTTTATTGGGCTCTCGGCGTATTCTTGCGTTCCTTCTGCACTGGGACAAGACACCACTGCACTATTGGACTACGGCAAGGTGAGAAATCTTGTTTCACAGTCTACGACGCAATTAGGCTTACGGCACGGGACCAAGACTTAAGACGCAGTTAGCGAAAAACAGCTCGACCATCCTGGCGCAGTTAATTTGAGTTAATGAATCGTGCTGAGACATGTTTTCGACGCTTCCTATGGGACTATTGTAACTTATTTCGGTTTTTGAGCCACACTGGCCGCACAGGGCGCCGTGTCGCAGTTAGCGAGAACTCAGCCGTGGTGTGTAGTCTAGTTCATCTTGCTAGGAGAAGTTTGTGCCGCTTTCTCTGACGCCAGACATTACTGAAAAGTAATTTCGTTACTTTCTGGGGTACTTTTGAGGCACGCTGGCGGCGCAGCGCGCTGTGACGCAGTTAGCGATAAGCAGCTCGGCCGTGGTGATAAAGTTTGGCGTGTAATGAATCTTAGAGGGACAAGTCTGACGTTCTTTGTGGCTCCGCAACAACATATACATTCTTTCGGTACTCACGCCTGTTGAAAACGCGATGGCCGATTGCCAAGAGTGATAACATGGGGTGTTCTGCTGGCGCCGGCAGAACGCGCGAACGACGAACATATCAGAAACTTGTAATTCGAAAATTACGTCTTCTAAAGGACTGAAAAAAGGCATTGCACCCACGCATTTCTCTTGAGGGCCTGTTGCGTCCGTCTCTATGTATGTAGCGTACCGTCGCGTCGCCCGAGGCCAAGTTTTGGAAACGCGAAGTCGCTCGTGTATTTGTGCTGCCAAAGTGCAGGAAATAATGCCCGGAAATGGGGGAACGCTTGGAAATCATATGTTTTCATATATGTTTGGGATGAGTCGGGTATTTTCTACGCCATGTATGTAAAAGCGAATTGCTTTTGTTTGTAATGCCGCCCATTCACCGCTTTCGCACATTTCGCCTCGCAGTATTCCTATGTCTAAATACCAAAATGACTCATGCTTGTAACATGCTGTTACGTGCTTGCAAATGTAGCATGCTTGTAATTTACTTTATTTTTCAGCTGGTGCCGTCCGGTGGAGCTTCATACAGGAACTACTGCCTTATCTGCTGGTGTCACAACGTTGGATGAACGCACAAAAAGCGCGGAACGAGCTTTTATATAGAGCAAAATAAATATTTCCTCATTGCACAAAAGGTCTTGCGTCTACTTCGTGAAATTGCACGTGGCACAGATTCGATGGGACTTTACGAGATCGTTCGCGATCATTTTTACTGAATAATAAACCGATTCTGCTCGAAGAGCAAAAAAAAAAAAGAAAAAAAAGGGAGGGGGGGCGCAGCCGGCGTGCTAGCTTGCGTTCAAAATGCGCGCGCTCAAAACCGAAACCGGAAGTGATCGACACCGACCGCTTGGCACGCTGCAGTCAATTCGGCCGTATTCGGCCGCTGGGCCCTACGGGAGTGTCCCCTCTTGTTGAATTCCTTTCTCTGTGGTATTAGTCTCAAAGCTGTGGTTTTCAGCCTCTCTCTCTCTCTCTTTTTTTTGTGCAATGACCATTTCCTTTTGCGTGAGTGGTTCATGTATTGAATAAACGCCAGCAGCGCATCTGTGTTTGCTAAAATTTTACCCTATTCCGTCATGATACGTGAGCCAGCATGCCATAGCGTGTGGCTTTTGCGTTTCGGCAGGAGAATAACAGGCAGTGAAATGTGCTTTATTTTTCAATTTTATTAGCAACTTTTATACAGCAAGAGATACAATACACAAAAGAATATTGCAGACCTGAGTATCTCGCATCTACAGTACAAACTGCACATACTACAGGCGCTTATACATAAAGCTTCTTACTATTTTTGAATATCAAAAGTCATGTTATTTAACTTCGCATGTGACAATACTACTGCAAATCGTTTGTCGCAGCACTCATCCGTGATTACTCAAGCAAAAAAAAAATATAATTAAGTGAGACCGGTTGAAAGACTGAAGGCAGCACATTTCGCATACCCAAACACAGACGAGGTGGAGTTGTCCCTGCTGGAGCTGTTATCTGAAAAAAAAAAAAATGGAAGTAACAAGTTTTACGCTTGCATACAATGCAATTGCAGGAACAAATTTCAGCTCTTTTTCCGCAAAACAGTGCTTTCAATTTATGTCCGTCAACTCTTATATTTTGTTGTGGCACTTATGTTAAAAATAATGTCACAAAAAATTTTACAATCCAAATTGTCATTTTTCAACTGCTACTATATTGAAGTAACAGGTTTGGTAATGTTGTTTTCTCAACAGCTGTCTGAAAACAGTGATCAGTTTCTTACAGGTAAACTATCTTGATCCTTGAATTTCTTATTCACTTGTGAATAAGGCACTGACGGATTAGTTTCTTCATTTTTTTGGTATACTCCTTGTCGTCTTAGCCCTGCAGAATGCCTATTACTGGAAGATGATCTTCAAGAAGTTGTAAGCCACTAGTCAACTGTCTATGAGCGTTTCATACTCTAGAAGAATTTGTGCTGCACAGGGGGAGCAATACTTAGCGGGAACGCCGGAGTGTGTGGCTCGCTAAGCCCCGACGTAAGCACCTTCGTACGATATTGCGCGCCTGCGCGACTTGACACGACGGCAAATTCGCTAGTTGTGAACAAAATCTGCTCGTCTGCTGAGTGCTCAGTTAACAACCGCGGACACATCGCACATCGCAGATGAATATGCGATAAGAAACAGACCAGCGGACGTGTTTTTTTTTTTTTTTTTGTGGCAAAACGTCATATTTCGCTGCACAACACAAAAATGCGCCCGGCGCCGCAGCGAACAACTTGAAGAAAATGGCGCTTGCAGGGCTTTCTGCACTAGCGCAGCGCTCCTTCATTTGGTTTCCACACGTTGTACAGATCTAGGGGACTTGCAATGCCTAACCAAGAACAGGAAAACACAATATGTTATCTAGCAAGCGCTGAAGCATCATCGGCAAAGATAAGTTATCAGTTTTTTTATTCCATAACGCGGATAGCAGCCACCGAGATATAACGAAAGGCAATTTCCGTCAGCGGGTCAGCTAGCAGTCACTCGTCTCAGGAGCTTCTGTCGATAGTTAGCTTTCATGTATTTACACATCATAGAGAAATATACCGCGTACGCAATACCCTTCCTTTCGTTTTAAGCAGGAGACACGGTCCGATTCGCGCCCGATCTTACGTGCGGCGAACCGGAACTCGCCGCACGTAAGATGGCATTCATCGCACGGGAAACCTGCATCTGACCCTGGCACGCGACGGCCCGGCCACTTGTTCTTCCTCCGACTATAGAGTAACATATACAAGGATAAGAGAGGACACTTCCATAGGCCCCTGCGGCTAATCTTAAAGTCCCTATATAAGAAAAGTACCGCCATCCTTTGATCAACGCCGCTTCTCTCTCTCCTGTATCTCCGATTGGACGATGATAGCGCGCGGTTTCACTTCTTTCTATATTTTTTCCCGCCTCAGAGCCATGCTGAAAGTCCTCTGCGCAGCCGCAGTCGCCGGCGGCGGGCGTGCGCCCGGCCTGAAAGCTTCAACGTGAACTTTTTAGGTGCGCCACCGTCGACTTGCTTGCGCAAGCAAAAAAAAAAAAAAAAAAAAAAAAAAAAAACAAGCGCTTTAGGAGAGGAGACGGCGAAGGAAAGAGTGAATGGCGATACTTTTCATTAGAGTGTACTAGACAATAGTAGAGTAGGTCGAACGGTGCTCTCCCGCTGAGGCTCCGCGTGTGAAAAAATAGTGCGAGGGCGCTGCGAGCGAACTGGATTGGGGCCGAGACGCGCTCCGCGGAATACTTAACGTACTGTCGCTGCGGGCGCCGAGGCTGATTGCGCATAGTACGCTCTTAAAATAGTGCGTTATTTCAACTGCAAATTTATGTTCACACCATTTTGCCAAACATATAAATTTCAGGCATGGATTATACAACGCGACGTCTTCAATTTTGCTGTTGTTGTCAAGCGCGTCGTCTGCTAGCGAGCGCGCGGACGCTGGCGGACGCCCAGTTTTTCTCGCAGAACGTCTGCGCAGCACATTGTTTTAGTTGCTTTGGTGCGCCCATGACTCTTGACGGCCGGTACCAAATGTATTTTTAGCCAGGTGAACTGCTGCTTTTACCACTGTCTTCTAAATGTAACTGGTACATCTACAACATGAAGCTACGTAAGAAGATTTTATTATTGATACCATGTCATTTTATGCACGCTTGTTGGTGGATATTTATCGGGGACAATGATCGAAGAAAACAATATCAGAATGAAATAAACCAGGCTTATTAACTGCATGGAGCGAAGAATGACCAATGTATTTCTAGGTAATTAAATCAAAGGGTACATAGACATATGTATTCACGATATATACGTAAGGGAAGAAGTAACAAATAGTCTAAATGCACTAATAGAAAAAGTGAGAACTCCCGACTGGAATAATTAAGCGCACTTGTTTGCAGTAACAAACACACTTATTCGTAAATACTGCACAGAAAAGAAAACTCCCATTCGCAGACATAATATGCATAGCAGGCAGAACCTATATATATATATATATATATATATATATATATATATATATATATATAAAGGGACGTGTTATTGATATACTGTACCACGCCGAATAGTCGTTTCCGTTCGAGTGTAACGCATAAAAGCACTGTTGAAGTCTCCAAGATGAGTGACCGATGGCAAGTGAGGACTGTTATTCCAAATGACTGTGCTGCCGAAGAGTCGTGGCTGTTGCGCAGAGCGCAGTTCCTGAGAGAATTAACGCACGGGTGTTAATAAGTCCTGCTTAACAAGTTCCTAGCTGTCATTCAATATAAACGCCCCGTTTTGGCGCCGCCTGTAAATCTGCTAACTTGATTCAGACAAGGAAAACCTTGTTTGACAGTCTCGCCATATTTGCAACCCATTAAAACTGGGTGCCCCATGTGGTGAGTGAATGAGTGAAATAACTTTATTGTAGGTCCGGCGAGGACGCGAACTCGTCGCGTACCCGGTTATTCCCACGTCGGGACCGGCAGGTCTAGCCCACAGGCCCGGCCTGCGCGGGCATGCCGGACAGCCAGGATTTGCTTGTCTAGAGCAGGGCTACGCACACTTATCTTCTTCAACGAACGCAACAGATCTGCAGATCTACGTGTATGTGAGACATGCCGCTCCTTCAATTGTTTCATTATGGTCGTTATTAGTGCAACGGATAACTGAGGGCAGCCGTTTATAATATACAAGCTGCTGAGTTGAGCGGTCATACATTTGGGAACGGCATTACATTTCTTTGGCGCTGAGCCGTGCTCCCTCAAGGGCTGCAGAAGATAGCGCCAACCTTTCCCTTTCCCCACGAACCACTTACTACATTTATGCATGAAATATAGGATAAGCGTAACATGTTTTTCTCGGAAATCAGACTCGAGAATAATTTATTTTGTTTACACCCCTAGAAAAATGCCGAACAACGCAGCCATCTGTTTTTTTCGTTATTATTATTTAAGCAAGTTTTTCGGTTTTACGTGGCAAAACCACGATATAATTATGAGGCACCCGGTTTAGTTTTCACCACCTGGGGTTCTTAACGTGCACCTAAATAGAAGTACACGAGTCTTTTTCCATTTCGTTCTCATCGAATTCTACGACCTGGATTGAGCAACGCCGTATCCACTATATAGGAACTAATTAGGCTACCGTGCAGGCTTTCTTTCTTTTCTTTTTTGAAGCATCAACTGGAAAAAATTTCCACGTACGGCTTACGGCCAAAGATTAGCATATAGAATGACAAACTAAACCCGTTTTCGGCGCTCGAAGTGCGACCGCAATGAATGACCCCGTACCAATTACTTCGCATTCTGTTACGCGAGGAAGGCGGAAACTTGAATGAAATGTTGCGCTGCAGTTTACTCTTTTTTTTTAACTATAACAGTGCTTCCCGTAAACCTGAGTACAAGGCGCCGGATGGGCCAGATATGCTGTATACTTGTTTGAAGCGGCAAGCAGGAAAGTTACATATATGTTTCTTAATCTGCGTTTCGCAAGACCTACTGATGGAAAACTATAGGCGCAACAATACACACGAGAGATACATGCTGCTTGAAAAACGAGAAAAATATTTGTTCTCCAAAGGGAACCGTACAATAACATACTATAATGAAAGCCGACACTGCGACCGCAAAGCACGCGCAATCACCGAGCGGAATTTACCAATGAAATAAAATAAAGAAGATAAAGAAAGGAATTTATTCTTCAGGCATAAATATATGTCATATGCAATTATGAACACCATTTGAGTGGTCTGAACGCAAATACCAGCGCGCGAAGTAGTACCAATGACCATGTGGTGCAGTATCGCCAGCAGTTTCCAACGGCGCCACCTTGATGCGGCCCAATCCAGTTCGATCGCAGCGCCGCCACAGTATTTTTCCACATCGGGTGCCTCACTGCAAAGCATGCGCTGCCCCAGCCGCTCGTCCCACTCGACCGTATTCTAGTACACTCTACTTTTCATATATAGGGACTGTAGCGGATTTTAGGGTGCCTCAATGCCAGCGCCGCCGTTCAGGGTGGTGCCATCCTTTGACCGCCCCCGCGCCGTCGCTTTCTCGCTGCGACGCCATCTTGAATCACAGCGAGCGGTTGCGATTGCTTGGTGCCAGTGCTTAGTTCGAGACACAGTGTGCGCGGATGCTTCGCTGACGCTTCTGCTTGCTGGACAGTGTTCAGTCGCATGAATGACAAGCTTGTCAAGTTCATCGAGTCGACATGACGGGGCTGTTGTGTTCCCAAGTGCACCGGATCGACGGGTAAATGGCTTCGTTGTTTACGCTTCCCCCGGGACCCAGAGCGAAGGAAGAGATGGGAAGCCCAAGTAAAGCGGTATCACTGGAAGGCAACGGATAGCTCCTACATTTGCGAGGTAAGTGTCAAGAAAGTTTAGACTATCGCAGCGTGTTTTTCATTTAAATAAGAAAGTATTCTCTGATCCTCGCTCACGTACCTACGTTCGCTCACGAACTAAGCACTGCACCTATGCTGTCTGAGTAGCCTATGGTTTGCGAGCGCGTGTCGCATAGGCTTTTGCCGTTTTGATCGGCGCAGTCTATGCGAGTAGTACCCTTAGTTTAAGGACTGACGAAAATGCTTCGCCGCGAAATAGTCTTACATTAGCTACAAATCGTCATGTAAACCACCTATTTTACTTTTTCACGGGAAGCACACATCGTGTGTCTCTTGTTTCTTTTTTTTTCTTGTTTTTTTTTCGCTACTGGTTATTTGGGACTACAGAAAGCAGTGCTTCTTCTAGGGAGAGCGGATGTTGTGTACGTGGCAAGCGAAGCATTGTGATTTTCTCTGATTTATCAGCAGATATCTTGCGGATCTCAAGGTTGTTACGTTATATAGCTGATTTTTTAGACGAATATATTTGTAGCGTGGTGCTCGTGCGCCGATGGTCATTCGTGCTCATTCCCGATCGTAGTGGGTTCTGTGACGGTCTTTAAATGCCTGTACACGGTATGCCCAGGTGTAGTAGAGTTAAGGGGCATCATGGGACCAAAATGTTTCGGCGCTTTCTGGCATGGTGTCTGCTGTAGCCTGTGCATTTCTTCGAAACGTGTGAAGCTAGGTAATACAGCATTACTTCTGCGAAAATTTATTTTTAAGCACTGTAATGGGTTCTCTGTGTTTACAAGGCAACTTTTCATATCAATAATCACTTTTGTTGTTTTACTTCTACTTAGGAACACTTTGAAGAGGACCAGTACGGGGGAAAATTGACAGGATGGGCGCCGTTTGTAAAAGTCAACAGCCCTACATCATCATGGACTATATTTTCGAAGTGAAAAACATTGCTAATCTGTATTTGACTGTCTTATAGTTTCGTTTACGGTGTTTGTACGTGATATGTATGCAGTGTTGTTCATTTTTTCAATGTAGTTATCAGTGCTATAATGGTTATTTTTAAAATGTTCTGTACTCGCCATCGATGTGTTTGGCTGATGCGGCGTATTCGATGGTAGCTGATGTATTCTGGCTGGATATCTTGATTAATATTACCCGTGGTTGCGTTTTCTTGCTTGTATTCTTGTTTTAGATTTATATTGTGTGTAATAAGGTTGATGTACTCACTTGAACCCCCCCCCCCATGTAATTAATAAATTAAAAAAACTCTCCCTATCCCGAATTGTGTGTGTCGAGCCTACAGTGCGAATTTTTTTTATCTCGTCTTTCAACATAACCTTCAGGCGCCACACAGTACATATAATTTTTCATGTACATATCTCTTTCATGATTGACTGTACTAGACATTACTAAATAAATGTATTTTGTGCATCGTTTGGTTTCTTGTGTGTACTACGCAAGATTGACACTAACAAGTTACGTTATATTTTTCTCTACAGCACTAACTAAGCCTTATTTTCACATCGCCGTTATTTTTACACCAGCTTAATCCCGTCAGCACACAGTTTTGTGGGCAAAAAAAGCAAAATTGGGCGTAGATATCGTCAAAAGATTGCAACGAACGCGAAGAGCACGCGCAACGCAAGGGAAACTAACCGCCGTGTGCGAGTGGCTGGCTACGGTAAGGGAGGCGTGACATGTAAACCTAAATGCAACAGCGAAAAAGAAAAACTTCCACACACAGGGGGTCGCAAACCTTATATACCAAGCATCGAAGCGCAATAAAAAAATAGAGTGCGTATTTCAAACATACACACGGCATATTAAATGTGATTGAATTAGTCAACTTCGGGCATGTTCCCGGCGCCATACATTTACGTCTTGGACCTTCGACGAGTTAACGGCTATTGGTTATAAAAATGTGCAGATCCTATACCGATAAAAAAAATCCTCATCAAGGCAAAGCACTTGGAAGTGCGCGGCGAGTAACACTATTTATGAACGCAAGCGTAGCTGAGTCTGAGCTCGTGTGATTCAATATGGTGGCGCCAGCGGGGTTGTGTCCACCCTGAACGGCGGCGCTGGCATCGAGGCACCCTAGCGATGATGATGATGATGATTTATTGGCATCCCCTTTGAAACGGGGATGGCGACAAATAGTCACCTAGCCTGCTTGATTTAATCAGGTATACTACACATGTTCGTTATCTAGCATTTTTGTATACCTTTTTCAAAAATTTAGCTTGTACCGCTGCCTATGATTTTAAGAGATCAGGTCGTATCCATCTTTTCCCTGCTTTTTTTCCACCAGTACTCTAATCGTCTCTTGCTGATCTCTACGGCTGATCTGTTTGTTTCCTCCCACTTTAAACCCAAGCGCTTCTGGGAGTTCCACGTTACCTACGGTTCTCGCTGGGGGGATCCCGTCGCATTCCATTAGGATGTGCTGAGTGGTCTCTGGATCTTTACTGCAGCATACACATGTCTCATCTAGTTCCGAATATTTGTTCCGATATGTTTTCGTCCTTAAGCAACCGGCTCGAGCCTCAAATAGCAAGGCACTGCCCTTTGTGTTATCGTACAGATTTTCCCTTCTAATTTCTTTCTTCTCATTCTTGTAAATCTCCATTGTCCTTTTCGTTTCCATTCTTTGCATCCAATTCACGGTCCCTATTTCTCTCACTTTCTTTCTGATGACCCCTGGTTGTCTATTTACAGTTTCGATTATCCTGCACTTGGTTGCCAACTTCCTTGACCTCTTCCTCCATTCTGTGTCCACGCTTTTCATGTAGAGATACTTGTGCAGTTTAGCCGCCCATTCATTTTCATCCATGTTCCTGAGCCTTTCTTCAAAACTAATTTTGCACTGTGCTTCTCTGACTTCAAAAGAGGCCCAACCCATGTCTCCATGCACTGCCTCATTTGTCGTATTACCGTGTGCTCCCAAAGCCAACCGGCCTACTGATCTTTGGTTAACTTCCAAACCCGCCAATATATCCGATTTTAAGCATATAATGGCATTTGCGAATGTTAGCGCTGGCACCATTACTCCTTTCCAGATTCCACGCACCACCTCATACTTATTGTGGCCCCACAGTGCTCTGTGTTTCATTAATGCTGCATTCCGCTTCCCCTTTATTTTCAGATTATCTTGGTGGTTGCTTGAGTAATTCTTTCCTTCGTTTATGTGTACGCCGAGGTACTTATATTGCTTCACTATGGGTATTACTTGCTGTTGTATTGACACCACGAAGTTACTCGTGTGTTCATTAAAGATCATAATCCCTGATTTCTCTGTGCTAAACTTAAGGCCTAGATTTGTCGCTGCGTTCCCACAGATATTCGCAAGTATCTGTAAATCTTTTTTATTGTCCGCTAGTAGCACAATGTCGTCTGCGTACATCAATCCAGGGACCTTCTGTTGCACCATTTGTCCATTACGCATGTAGGATAAATCAAAACCTAATTCGCTGTTTTCCAGTCGTCTTTCTATGCCCTTGACGTAAAGCGTGAACAACAATGGTGACAGAGGGCATCCTTGCTTCAATCCTTGGTGAATTCCCACCACTTCATTTCCTTTTCGGCCTTCCCATGCCACTTGTACTTGATTGTCTCGATATATCTCCCTCAGCAGCTCCACGAAATCGTCATCTATGCCTTCGTATTGAAGAATATCCCACTACAATTCCCTGTCTACGTTGTCATAAGCTCCTTTAATATCTAGAAATGCTACCCATAAAGGTAGCATTTGGGTAGCGGATTTGGGTTCGCAGCGCACCTAGCGGGTGTGTGGAATCTACACAGACTCATAGATTGGAACCACAGAACTAATCTCGAAGGCAATCTTCTGGTTAGAAAACGATTAGAAAACTTACACGGCCTCCAAGATTGCTTCCGTACGAGTGCTCGTTCCAGAGGCTATATTTTGATTTTTTAACGCGTTGCTTGCATGCATCGAGTAGCTTCGTGTAAGCTGTACCACCAGAGCAGCAAGCACACGATGCCACTGTGTGTTTATGCAGACGTTTTAAATAAACACGACAAGTGTTGGAAGAGACGAAACTTTATTTTCAAGTCATATTATCAGTAAACACATGGACACTTTTTTTTAACGTTCGATGAATGCAAGCACAAAAAGATGGGTGCACTGCACAATGCAAGACATTCCAATATAGCTGCCATATGTTGAGAATAAATGTCACAAAAGGAATAAACAGGCGATATTATGAAAAACGCCACAAAACAGTAAAACTGCAGAAGACAGCTTTAGCATTAAAGAGGAAAACAACACTCGTCTTTTGAAGCCTAACCTTTCTTATTAAGTGGTAGTTTCGGGCTGCATAGCAAACAAGGAATGAAGGCTGCTCACTACAGTTGTCAGCCAACCACCCAACCCTGTCTCTGTCCTGCCGTTGTTACTGCACCACGCAACACAGCAGTAATTCCCGTAGTACTTGACTCCGGATGGCATGACCTGAAAACAAAAGTATTGGTTATGTCTTCTCTTCCGCCTTCGCACAAATTTTCACCTTCACACTTCACATAGCCCTTTTGCGAAAAGTGTCACGTGCAATTGCCGCAGTTTAAAAAAATCAAGCTTCGGTGCCATGCAAGCGCTACTGAGGCAGGAGTGTTTATTCACTCCAATTCACAATACGTCGTAGCCACAGCTTGCAAACATTCTTCTCAATTAGCAAGTTCTCTCTAACTGCGCTCGTAAAAAAGGCTTCAAGCAATCTGCGAACGCCACGAATAACGATCGTAAGCATAACTGCATTCTTTCACACAATTGCACACCCATGCATTGAATTCAGGCTACATGTACCGGAGTTTGCCGACACACACGTTTTCCCTGCGATAATCAAGTTCTTTTTTCCTGAGCGCAACAAAAGGAGCACTGACGCACAGTAGCGCACCCACGATCTCTGCCAGGGGGGGGTTGACAGTTTGCCAATACCATCTAAACAGCACTAATTTCGATTTCTTCACGGGAAATTGTCGAAAAAATGCGCTTTTTGCGAGTGTGCAGACGATTGCGCGTCTTACATCTTAGTTGCAGTACTCAAATGCGTAAGGAAAGAAAAGGGGTTAAACAAAAGTGGGAGTTAAGTCGGCCTCAGGGGGGGGGGGGGGGGTTACAACCCCCGAATCCCCCCCCGTCGGTGCGCCACTGCTGACGCAGTAATCTTTTTGATTAGGGATACAAAGAACTTGAAGAATTTCCCAGTTTTTCTGAGTGCTTAATTAGCGCAACACACGTGTTTGTTCGAAAAACGCCTTTCATGCTGGCTTATGCGAGCAACGGCGAATGTGCATGGTCGCCTAAATGACCAGCGCCACTTAGTTAAATAGCATTCCTGCGATGCTCTAGCAAGCGTTCATTAAAACAGCGCCCGGTTGGCCAATATACAATTTGCCACAGACGAGAGGAATGCTATACACCACACCAACCTCACATTCAACGAGGGCTGTGGTGTGCTTTATTTTGCAGGCTGGCTTCTTGGATTCGTTCACTAGGCGACACATTCACCCCAGCTTTTCCGGGGCTGCAAACACAACACGCACCCCGCACCCGACACCAACGTTCTTGAGGGGTGGAAACCTGGTGCCAATAGGGCACTACGACAAGTCGAGGTGGCGGGCGTGCGCTTTTCTCCAGCCTGCGCCTTTCCCCAAATTTGACCTCGCGGATCTGGCTCTCTACCACCGAGGCCACAATTTCTCCACGGAACCCAGCCTTCTTCAGACGCCTTAGCTGGGTGTTGACGCTATCACGAACTTGATGTTCGCAGCACTAGGCTAGAGCAGAGCGTATGCAGATTTAACTATAGCTCTTTTTACAAGCTTGGAATGGGCCGATTGATAATTTTGAGTTTATTTTTTGCCGTGGCTTGCACTGCCAGCACACGCGCGCTACGATAAAAATAAGACACACATCGAGGGACTATATAGATGCGACCCTCCTGCGGCACTTCGTATGTAAACTTCATTCTAAAGGTGTTGCTAGAAAAAATATCAAGAATGTTGATGACATCATTACCTCTATCCTGGGCCTCAGTCGCATTCATTACCACGAGGCAATCGTCTACCTACCTAAAAACTTTGTGCACGCTAGCGTTGTAAAAGAAGGCTTGAATGTGCTTGTGAATACTGGATAAGAAAATATCACTTAAAAGTGGTGCTAAGCCAGAGCCGATGTACACTCCTTCTTTTTGGAGGAAATAGCTATCATTAAAAGTGATAATGGTGGATGAGAGATAAAAAGATACCAGCTCTAACAAATTGTCGATTGATAACCAAGTCGTGTTTTGAAACGCCACTGGCCCCGTGTCTTCAATGTGACTTCTAACCGCGCAGAATAGCTCAGGATAAGGCAATGAGTCGAACAAGTCTTCTACATCAGTACAAAAAGCGAACCTCGTTTGAAACGAGGTTTTCACAGTCAGAAAAATATTCCATAACCTCGGTAGAATTTTTAACCAGAAAAGGGTGTTCTAACGGAATGATGCTGAGGTGCGTTTGCAGATATCTTGACAAGATGCCCTGCCAGGAGCCCTTCTCAGTGACATAGCCCTGAACGGAACAGATTCCTTGTGGATTTTTACTATAAAGAAGACACTCAAACTACGTCAGCAGCGTTGGTACTCTGTCTTATTTTTTCTAGGTTGAGCTCTTCGCATAAAGCAGTAGCCTTCTTCTTCACCTTAGCTAAAGACACATTCACAGGGACATAGTTTTTTGCGGTAGCCTCGTTTGCCTTCTGTCGGAGGAGAGCTTTTGGCATCACAACAAAGCCACCTTATTTGTCCTCAACTAATAGGGCAAGATCCTTGCTCTTCAAGTAGTTAACAGTGAATCTAACAGGTAATTTGGGGGCAAAAGGCGCACCTCTATGTCAAAGAGACTCTACGCCCTCAGCTATACATCGCTGATGTTCATCCGGACTGGCTGCCGCCGCCACATTTGTGACTATTGACAGCATTCGTGCCGGTTCTTCTTTAGGCTCGATACAAAATTTCGGATCACGGCTTAGCACGGCTACATCCCTTTCAGGGAAGTCACACTCACCGATGCAGGTCACTTGCTTTGGCCCAACTTGCTGTCGCACTTGCGCTTTCTTGAACGCACACAAATTTGTAAGACACATGCTCCACAAAAATTCGGAAGTTCGTGTAACCTCAAGGGTCAGCGTTCGGAAACGTGGGTCGCCATTCTGTCCAGGCACTAACGAAGCGGAGTATTTGCGCAGGTAGTTCTGCAGGTGTCTGATCTGTCACCACAGCTCGTAGCGCATAATCTTCATTGTCCTTCTGGAATGTCGGACAGACGGGAAGCATGGCGCAAACAGTGCAGGAACACCAGGCAGGACTAGAAGATGGTCGAGAGCAAACGTGAGTTCTCTTGCATGGCATGTGGTCACTGCTAAAAGGTTGACAAAGGTTGAGGAAGGGTTCGCACACATAAAAGGAAGGGAGGACACAGGAGGGGAGGACAAAGAAGAAAAGACTCCTCCCCTCGCTCCCTCACCCCTGTGTACATACAGCTTTGTTTTCCGTGAATAAAATTCAGTTGATGTTCAGCGTTCGTGTTGTCTTTCTCTTCTCGTCCGTGTTTAATAGTGCGCTGGAACGATGTTTCATAATGCTAATAACAACCAACAAGCCCAGCTGTCCACGTTTAACGATATACTTTCTAGTACATTGGAGCCTGTCTGCCCTCCTGTTATGCGTGCAATCCCTTCCCCAACCCTCGTCAACCTTTCAGCAGTGACCACATGCCGTGCAAGACAACTCACGTCTGCTCTCGACCATCGCCTTGTCCGGCCTGGCAGGGGCGTAGCCAGAGGGGGGGGGGGGGGGGGGGCTGATGGGGCTGCAGCCCCTCCCCCCCCCCCCCCCGAAATTTTTTCGTGCTGTCATGCACCGCCGACCAAAACAACCACCGGCGCCGGGAATAATTCTGGATTTTGTCTACAATGTGTTTTGACGCTTGAAAAGACATTTCGGCGCGAAAATTGCTCACTCGGGCTGGATTTCGTGGCACTCCCATGCACCTGGAGTCACATAACGTAAGGAGCCCCAGCTGAGCACAAAGTTTCAAAGGCTTTTCGATAGCGAGCGGGCGCGTCGCGGCATCTCGCAGCGACCCCGGAATCTACGGAGCGCATGGAGTTCAATTCCGAGACTTGGATGGGTATAAAGTTCTCCAGCTTTTGACGCGAAAGATGCACTGACATTTCCAAAGGCGTGCTTCTGATTTTTATTTCTGGAACTTTCTGGGTTTAATGTTTTATAAACTTGGGCCAACATGCATGCACTCGAACGCGCGTGTCCAAGCCGTTCCAGAAATGGAAGCACGCGCTCGCAATCTTCCACACACACCAAAATATTAAGTATCACCGCGACTGTCAGCTGGCATCTGATAATTTTCTCCAAACATTTTCAGGAAGCGCGCCCAACGTGATCGATCAGCTGTACCAGGGCCGGCAAAGTAAAATACGAGAAAACAGAAGAAAGTTAACGGCCTAATAAAATTGAGACAGTTCTTATTTACGGGCGGCAAGGTCTGGCTCTCCGTGGCGATAGGGACACCGGTCCTATGGATTTAAGCAAAGCCCCCGGTGAAAATACGGGTATTTCCAGAGCGCTTCCTCGCATGCGAGCTGATTGTGGAGATACATGTCTGAAGAACCATTTGGAAAGTTGCCCCAGTAATGCCTCGTATTTAAACCAGACGCACAAAACCAAATGATAGAAATTTGTGGTGAAATTATCAAAGAAAGCCTAGATGCAAAAGTGAACGCTGCAGGCTGCTTCTCCGTACTTGCTGACGAAACGACGGTTATTGCTGGAATCAAACAGCTTACTGTTTGTGTAAGGTACCTAAACAAGGATGTCAACGATATCAAAGGAAGGAAGAAAGAAAAATAAGAGGTGAAAGGCGGAGAGGTTAACCAGGTTAAGTGTCCGGTTGGCTACTCTGCACAGGGGGATGGGGTAAGGGCAGAAAAGATTAGAAAACAAGAGAAGATTAAAAAGAAAAGAAAAAGAAACCTATCAGTCCGTACATTCTATAGTTTTTCAGTAAGTCCTGTTTCTTTTTAAAAGCGTACTAGTGCTTTTAAAGCAGTTCGTTCCGACGTTTGCTGGGAGCAGGGACCAAGAATTTTGGCTTCCGTAAGAGGATGGCTGTCTATCTTCTCGAGCGTGGTGCTGAGGAAACGATATCGAAGAACTGTTTTTAGGTTTTAGCACAGGAATAGATGCCCTCTCTCATTGAGACTGCATGGTATATGTACATGTGTACAAACTGCTGCAGATTCTAGTCACCCTTTCAGTGCCACTGCCAGCGCAGAGAGATTTTCAATCATGAGATTACTAAAAAAGTTGCAGTGGCTTAGCTCGGCTATGCCAGGATATACGTAGCGTTAGCAAAGGTTCAGCTGATTATTCTTAGCTTTCCTGGTTGTCTAGATTGTCAAGGATTGGTAACGCTAAAGAGTGGAATCTTCTGCTTAACGAGAAAGTTCTTGCACGTTGTACAAACCCGCGCCACGGTTTCAGCCCACTGAGGCGCCGCCGCTAAACTCAACGTTTCACGCATGGCACTGCTCAGCGGCGTCAAGTCTTTCATGTGCCATAGTCTTTCGCACACGTCGCACACATATCCAAACGGATTGTTTACGAAGTCCGTCTGGAAGGTCCGAGTCGCACTGGCGCTTTCGCTGAGTTTCACAGTATATTCAGTCGATCGGCGAGCCTTGACGTCATCGACGGCGTTTTGTTGTTGCTGCAGGGGTGGTCGGGCACGTCGCTCAGCCTCCTGGCGACGCCGCTTTGCTGGACGTTCGTCCCTTTCCTCCAGTGTCTCCGCAGCACGTTTAGCCTTCTTCTGTTCATTCCTCCTACGCTCAACCGCTAATTGTCAGGCAACTACTTCGGGATCCGATGAGTCAAGCTTCTCCGTTCTTCTGCGCTGTTGAGCAGCATTTGCGCTCTCCTTCTCCATGGCTATGGGGCTCTTGCGTTGCCCAGGGGGCGCTGCAAAAATGGTGCTAAAAAGCGCCCTCAAACCGAAACTGGGTAGTACCAAGCTCGGTCGTCTGCTTCGGGAAGCACGTTTACAATATGGACCCGCCACTTTCGGTTGTGTTGTACCACGGCTTGCAGCGAATATCGGGCGCCGAGGATTTTTCCATAGGTGGCATGCTGCGTAAAGGCAAGAAATTATGCAACGCCGAATACGTGTACGCCGTTCAAGAAATAAGCGGCGAAGTTTTCGCCCGGTGTAAATCGCAATTGTAGCGAGTCATGCACGTGCGCAGTTGAACTTCAGGTAAGATTTGCACGCTGCTAGATTCAGGCGCACAAACGCGAGGAAATGCTTTCTATAAATGAATTCACAGCAGCGATAAGCAGACATGTGTACGGAACTGCTCGAGCGCACGATGGTACGCGCTGCGACTGCAGCGGTCTTTCAGCATGCCGCGGTGTACGAACTGCTCGAGCGCACGATCGTACGCGCCGCGACGGCAGCGGTCTTTCGACATGCCGCGAAACGGCGGGTCTCCTAGCTGCAATCTTTGTTGACTGCATGCCGCTAGACAAGTGGTTACGCCTGCGCTGTAGTAGCGGCCATCTGTCTAGCAATTGATAAATAACTGATGCAATGCATATAAGCTCGCAGTAACGTACGTACGTGCGAATCGCGCGGCAGCGCACGCTCGTGCACTGCTCGCTTGATGTAGCTTTTAATGACAGCGCTCGAACATCGATGTGCTGTAATCAATACTACCTTGCTGTGCTGCCTCAACGTGCTGGCTTGAGGTCAAGGATGAGCACATTCAACTCTCTAACCTGTGCAGCTCGTAGTGGGGTAGTGAATTGTCACTGAATCAGCCCGACCATTTGTGGTCATTTGCACACACCTGGTCACTTCACCACTTCGCACCGGTCTAATTGTTCATTGTCGCTGTGGCTGGGTCTCGAATCGTGAATCACCAGCCATGCCTGCTGCTATGTCGGTCCGCCATTTCGCTTACCCAGCGCGACGAACTGCAGTTATCCAGCGCGCCCGATCGCTCCGCAGCGTGAGGCCTTGAAGGAAAACGGTAGAATCTGATGTTGGGATTCAGGCCTTGTTCATGGCAGCCCACGACGCAGCAGTAATGACGGTGGCGCTTTTTCGAGGCTGAGCTAGGTCTCTGCGGATCGGCGTCACCGATGTCTTCTGCTTCCAGCATTACGTCCCACGGCACACGGAGAGTCCATTTTCGTAAAACTATAGGCTGCGGCCAGCTCGCAGCCTGGTCGCCATGGTCTGTGAGAAGTGACGAGCCTTTTCGCACTCGAAACAGGGCAGAAAAAAATGCGAATCGACGCAAAACTCGGGCTATAAACGTGCTTCGCCACAGCCAGGGCTCAATACTATCCAAGCTGGTACTACCCAGATGACGTTTTTCGCCGCCACCAGGCGCCGCTACTATACCTCAAACTCCAGCGCAAGACGCCCATACCACTGGCGTTTAAACGCCAGTCAGAAGCGCAGCGGCTCCAGCGCAGTGTCAGACGGCGACTGCACAGCGAGCGCGCCGGCGCCAGCGCGTCTACCAGGGCTACGACGTCACTCCTCTGGAATGCGCAGACCGGCGGCGGTGAGTCGCGGCGGCGGCGGCGGAGTGCGCGAGAGGTGCCGGCTACGGTGGCTCCGGTGCGCAAGCCGTGTGACATCACTGATCCTTGCGCATGCGCAGCACGGCTCTTGATGTGCCGCGCGAAACGGGCTTGGCTAGGCCAGTGTAGCTGACGCTACAAAAACCCCTTGCGCTCTACAATGTCTGAGGAACGCATGGTTATGCTGGCGCTTCTATACGCCCATAGAGACGTCGCCATCGACGTGTCCGAAGTTATTGAACGCTTCGCTAAACCCCCCCCCCCTATCCCCGCCGAGTGAAGTTTATTGTTTAGATAGCGAAGCAGCAAAAATCAATGTATGTAAAAATATCTGTTCCTTCATGTTCCTATATAAGATCGTAATTATGACTGTTCATTAGCTTTTAAAACCACAGCAATTTTCGCCGTTTATTGTAACAGTTAGCGTGATGATCAAAATTATCCTGCGAATACAAAAATTGCGGGGACATCAATAACCAATTTTGACCGACCTTGCTCATTGAAAGCCCGACACACGCGGCGTTTCCCCAAAACGCACTCGGATGTTGGGTAAATCAACTTGCCGCATCAGCTGTGCCTTTCGTTTGTCCTTTTCTTTCCTTTTTAGCTACATGTTTTTACTTCTTTTTTGAAACGAAGCAATGCCTTCTTTAATTTGGGATGCAGAATAATTGTTGTCGCTGTGCAGGCAGTTAAAATACACGTTTTCGTATTGATTTCTGCATTCGTTTTCTATTATTCTAGCCACATGGTGCTGTCGCGACCGCAGCATGGCCCAAGTGCCTATCACGATTTCTGAAATCATAGTTTTGGACTTGCCTGGATCGTTTGTCTTTATACTCGTATGCGTGAAGTTTACTATCTGTGACTGCGCAACATGTTTATTTGTCTTGTTTGACGCATTATATACAGTGACGTTTCCTTAGATACGGAGATTTATTGCAGACTTATACGTATATTTAAATATCTTGTTGCGAGGTTTTGTGTATACAAACAGTGAACTTGGTTTCACGCGACACTTTCTTGCCGTTTATCTTGGCATTTGTATATTCCATTCTATCTTCGCATTTCTAATGTATATTTTGTAGAACTTCTGCTTTTTATATGAAGTCACTGTTGCGACTATAATTTCGGTGCAATTAGAATATACGACCGGTAACAGCTGCTCCTGTGCAATCCATTGCAACGAAGGACAACGTCATTGTGGTTTTTCATTGGCCGTTGCATATGTACAAAAATGTAAACAAGGTTCTTGAATGACAAAGATTCATCAAAATATTTGTCCTCAACTTGTTCACTTTATTACCTTTACGTTTTTCATATCAGCTGCATGCACTGCTTTGCTGGTTTCGAAGTGATATAGTTTTAAAGTTCGCATGATATTTTCTTTAATTATTGGATAGACAAAAAATGCGGAAGCATTGATATCAGCTATTTCTGCCACAATTTTGGGGATATACGAAGATATTCTTTTATGAAAAAATACATAATTTACTTGTCCTGACAGTGCGTAGCGTTAAATAATTCGTTTGCAGCATGTAATATACAATGGCATTGGCAATGGAAATGCAGTTATTATTCATGTATTTGATGCCTCGACAACTTTTATTAGGAGGAGGCCGCGTTGCAACTTGAGCCCCCCCGCCCCCCAACCAAAATTTCTGGCCACGCCACTGCGGCCTGGTGTTCATGCCCTGTTTGCGCCGTGCTTCTCGTCTTCATTCATGTAGAGGTTACGGAATATTCTTATGCTTGTTGTTTTCCTTCTTGGCTCTGTGCCACTAAAGCAATGATGTAATGCACTTCTCTTTCTTCACTTAGAACTATCGTCCAGGTTGCTTGTGGTTCTTGTGGTTGCTTGCGGAAACACATGGACAATGTTCTAGTTCACCTCAGGGGCCAATCCAAGGTGCACCTAATAGAAGTGCTCGTCCATTACCAAGCGGGACGATTTCCAACCCTGCTGAGCCCCGGAGGGGGGCCACCTTTGTAGCATCAAGATACTGATTTGTGCGCATGCACGTTCAAAAGCTAATAAGTAAATGTATCTGGAGATAATCTTCTGTATGCTCGAGTTCTGTCCGCAAGTTTCATGTGCTAGACACACTGGTTCCACACGGGTCATTAAAACAGTAGAGCTTCATTGCAACTTCAGTATGCAGGCCATAATGTGTGCACCATTTATTCATTGCTACTGCAATTCCCATTGGAAACTTAGCAGTATGGGAAACACGCATATAGGTTGCATATCAAACCATATCATGTAATAAAATATTACAGCTAGGACATCTATTAGGCTAAATGTGACACAAATATAATTGGTGTTTCACGTAACGTGTGCCAATGATTTAAAAAAGCAGTAAACCGCAGCGGGATGTACGCAACAGCATATTGTTTGCTGTTATATTCCACTTAAGTAATGGGACTCATGAAAAATGTTTGATATTCACTTTAGGGTTTATGGGCCGGGGTTTGGTGAACCTTCAACAGCGTCTGCTTGGAGCTCGAACCAGGTTGACCATCAGAGAGGGTCCGACAGGAAAGATGAAGCGACGTAAAACCAAATAACACAAGTTTAATACATGGTTATGGGTGAGCGGTGTGCCCCAAAGAAAACACGCGAGAAACGTTCAGCGTGCGTGCACCTGCACGCTAGGGCAAAGCAAATGTGTTCTCCACGTGGCTGCTTGCTGGCTTTCTGATACCCTCCACCATCCGGGCACTCTTCCCCTTTCCTATCCCCACTGCGCGACAGGGCAAACCAGACGAAGCAGTGCAGGTGGGTGACCGTAGCGGGGTGAACGTCCCCAGCGGCGGTGAGAAGGTCACAAGGCGGCGCGGCAGCTTTCGTCCTGACGTATCTCTTGACCCTCGCGACGGACACGTCTCTTCATGTTGAGGAGCGAGATCGTTAGGCACGTCGTTTCCCATGTGCTTGGACGTCGTCCGGGCATGGCCGCTCTAAGTGAATCGTATCAGACTGCCCCGTCTGCGAAGGAGATCCCGATGGGCAGGTGACGGCATCCGCTGGCCAGAGGGATGACACAGGTCGATGCTCGCAGTCGTCGTCGGTTGTCGCACAGCCAACTCGAGTACGAAACACAGTGATGTTCTCCAACGTAGCTCAACGTCCCGGTCGGAGTCTGGATGCCTCAGAAGGATCCGCAGCAATTTCTCGTTCACCACATGCGTCTGCAGAACTTTCACTATGACCGGAGCAATCGCAGAAGAAGAATACGGTTTCCAAAACGGAAAATCTACCGAGAAGGCTTTACTTCACATAAAAGACAACATAATCATCAATATAGAAAAAAAAAATGGTCACACTGGGATTATTTTTAGACTTTTTAAAAGCCGTTGACTCGGTCAGTCATGAAGTCTTACTACGTAAATTAGAATCTACCTGTCGTCCAGAGTGCAATTCACAAATGTTAAAGATATATCTTCCAGCTACAGCCTTATACGTACTGGCGTACCTGAAGGCTCTATACTAGGCTCAATTCTATTCCTTGTTCACATTAATGATATCGTTAGTTTTTCAGCCAGCTGCGAAATAGTCTTATATGCTGATGACACCAATGTTTTCTTTAATGGCGTGAGTTTGCAAGCAGTAGAAAATAGAGCAAATTATTGGTTAGATAAATTAACATTGTGGCTGCGTGCCAACCGATTAGAATGGGTGGCATTCAAAACGCCAAAAATCAAAATGACGAATTATCGGAATGCTGAAATTTAACACACCGAAAATTCAAAAAGCCGAAAGTATGAACAACCGAAAGTTTAAGATGCCGAAAACTCAAAATATCGGGACATCAAAATGCCGAAACATCAAAATACCGGCATCACCTGGAAGATAAAGTATCTCGGCAAGATAAAGGTTCCGCCGGTCTTGTACGTTGTGCACGCGCTTTCGCTCTCTTGTCTAATAATAGCCATGAAAAGTTCTGTTCGCATAGTTCAAGCTTTCAAAAACGGAAAAATATATTTCTGCATATCTCATCACATAGCTGAGCGATTCCTTGTTTATTACATTTCAGACAGATTAGTTGTGTGCAATTCCTCGTAAAAAAACTTAGAACGTCGACATTGTCCCGGTTGCCCAGAGCAGCTGCCAAACGATTTTTGCGCAACTTTTGCTTCTTGCTTTGTGAGCGGCGGGGTTGGCCTCGGATTACTCCCTCGATGTTGTCTTCGACTCTAGCTTGCTCCCTTTTCATGGTGGTGATGAGCCAGAAGACGCTTACGTGGTGTCTGCCAACCAATATCTCCCATCGTCGGTGCCGTGCCTCAACGGTGTTGTTGCCCCTTTGAAAGCCGTTCTGAGCGAAGGCAAGCACATCCCAGAGAGATGCCGGTGGAATGATCACGGCGGCATGATTTCCCAAGCAGGTCCTACCACCATCGCCGCAGGTCAGAGGCTTCTCGCGGGAAGAGCGGTTTCAAGGGCGCATAGGCAGCTCGTACTTTTTTGGTGAGCCAGTACGAAAGGGCTGCCAGCTGCCTCACCTTGATGGCGAAGCCACCTGCATCATTTTTGTAGAGCACTGCCAGTCCTATAGGTGCTGCACTCTCCTCCATACTGATTGGCGCAAGTGCAACAGACAACCGTGCACATCAGACAACGGGAGCAACGACCGAATAGTGTTGATTGCTGCCAGTTCCAAGTCTGCATTCACAGTTTCTGGATTCAGTGCAAGTACCATATCTGCGGCGAAGTTGAACACTTCTTCGAAGAGCGCCTCGTACGCCATCTGGTTCGTCGAGTCATTGGGAAGTAAACAAAAGGGAACACATGACCATGAAAGTAAGCGTGAATTGTGGAATTACTGTTCGAAGAGGGGCGACACAGTCTTAAATGTTCCGTCCATGAGCCACAGCGGAGCATCGTTCAATTTCCTCAAGTTTTCGTCTCTGAAAAAAAAAAATTAGAAGTAGAGCTCCATCTGCGCTAGTGTTGTCGCGCTGCAGAAACTCCCAGCCATCTGCAGTTGTTCTGAACTCTCCCTCGATGATGAGCGCCTGCATGGCAGACGGCTCGTGTGGGCAGTCAGCTTTCCTTTTCCTTCTCACAATCTGGCGGCGCAAGACTTCATCACTTCGAAGGTGCTGCCTTCAAGACGCTGGTACATCTCCCGTGACCTGCTGCAGGATCTTCACGGGTGCCTCGTTCGAGGCCGCCGCCAGAGCTTTGATCCGTTCTTGAGTGCGAAGAACTGTAACTCTGCAGATATCCGGAGCATGGCTTCCGTGGGTCACTGTCTTCAAAATGACCTTGTGCGTACTTTCTACAGGATGGTCGGTAATCACTCTAGCGTTGCAGTCGCCTCGCTTCTCGCACCTCCAATTGTGTCCAGAAGTTATTTTCTTGTCAAGCACGTAAACATAACTGTCTTTGCAGCTAAATTTAGCTTTTCTCTTCTGGGAGCACACCACAACCGCGTCTTCGTCCATTTCCCTCCGAATCAATGAAATGATTACTGCCGCACATTGCTGCTGCTCTTGTACTCTTAACACTGGGCAACGCTATTTTTTTTCGGCTGACCCATAGGAGCTGTCCTGTCCGACTGATATGCCTAGCTTTGCGACAGATAAAAAAATACAAAATTTTACATAAGTTTAATCTGCTGATACTGGTGCATTTGCAGAGCGAGTTAAACAGGCTCCTGTCAGTGGAAATTAAGTGATATGGCGGAAAACGAAGAAGTGGTAGTCACAAAGCGTGTCATTTCTTTTTCACGTGGTTTTCGGCGTTATGTATTTTCAGCATTTTCATTTTTCGGCATTTCGTTTCTTGGGCGTTTCAATTTTTCGCCATTTCAATTTTTCAGCATTCTGACGTTCGGCCTTTTCATAATTCGGCCTCTCGATTTTCGGCGTTTTGATAGGGACCCGATTAGATATAAATGTTAAAAAGACGAAGTGTGTAATATACGGAGCAAAAATAAAGTATTAGAATATGAGCCAACAATATCTTATAACACAAGCACCACTCAACGCGTTCAGTCGATATGCTTTCTTGGAGTCATATTTAATGAGAACTTGTTAGGGACCGACCATTTAAACCACATAAGAAAGAAAGTTTACCCATCAGTTCTTCTATTAAATAAATTTACACTTTTACAACCAACATATCTTGAAAAACAATTGTACTTCACTCTGATACAATCTCATATTAATTAATGTTTGCTAATATGGGGCGATACAACACCAACAAATTTAAATTCCTTGTTACTCTTGGAGTAGAAAGCCATTAGAGCAATTTTTAACCTAGGTTACTAGAAAGTACAGGCCAGTATTGGAATGATTTCAGCATATTATCTATATTTCAATTAAAGACTTTGCGGCTAGTGCTTGAGACATATCATGCAATTCATAATGACCCTAATTTTCTTCCACCCACAGAGACTTCCTGAAACACATACAACCGTCAACACATCGCAATAAAAACACCAAAAGCAAGGACAAATTACGGCTTCACAACCCTTAAACACAAGATGGTTGCCTTTTTGAATGAAAGTAATATATTTTTGCATCTTATCTATGACTGTGAAAATCGAAAAATCTACAAGAGAAAAATGACCAAACTATGAATGACATAATTGCGGTACATGTACCCACCAAGGGTACATGTACCGACACAGCACATGAACCCTTGGTGGGTTCATGTGCTGTGTCAAGGAGGCTGCTTATTTTTGTTTATGCCTACCTTATGCTGTTATATACCCTGTGTTTTTCTCCCAAAGTTTTAGCTAGTGCCTCTTAACCTCTGTTAGGCAGTTCAGTTTTTTTTCTCTCTCTCCTATGTTGGGCGTCATTGTAATCCCTTAGATACCTGACATGGGAGTGGCTTTCGGCTTTTCTTTTCTTTGTGACCATAGATTGATTTCTGTTTTTGTTGTGTTATTGTGCCAACAAGTGTTAACGCATAGGCTACGTTGCTTATGTACTGATTTACTTTTTGTTTTGTTTTGTTTGTAACCCCTACGAGTGCAACATTCCTACCATGGGGAGGAGGCCCACATCAGGCATTGTGCCTTTTGGCCTCCTTCCTGGAGTGTATTCACTTCAAATAGATAATAAAATCTTTCACCGAGACTCAGCCGCTCAGTCAGCAAACGCGAGACGAATCCTCACTGAGGTCTACCAGACTTATTTCCCCGCTCAAATGTGACAGTTTTACCATCTTAAAGCAGAACTAAATACACACATACATTTGACATGACTTCACCCAGCTACGCAAAAAAGAGCTTGTTCAATCCTACGTCAGGAAGAAAAAACACGATTTTGGTGAAACTATCGAGGCTGATTCTTGATCTAGGGGCTTCTACTTAAGCCATCGGCATTGCCATTGATAGTTCCCTTTTTATAGCGTATCTCAAAAGAATATTGCTGCAAAGCGAGACTCCAACGCAGGAGGCGACAATTTTTGAAAGCCATTGTCTGCAACCATCTGAGAGGACAGTGATCCGTTCGATGATGAACCTCGAGCCCGCAAGATAACAAGACAAATTTGAACAGCCCAAACTAGACAGGCTCACTCTTTCTCAGTAGCGCTCTAGGCCTGTTCTCGACTAGTAAGTTTCCCATTGGCGTACAGGACGGGGTGTTCCTGGCTCTCTCCCTTTTGGCATAGTACCACGCCCATGCCTCGCTCGCTCGCATCGCACTCAACCACAAATCCCCTCGTGTAGTCCGGTGATCTTAGCACGGGCTGACTCGTCAGCGCGCTCTTTAGGTTGTTGAAAGCCGATACCTTTTTTTCGTCCCAGAGAACACTCTGGGGCTCAGTTTTTCGAAGAGCATCAGTCAGAGCGCTATATAGTTCAGAATATCTAGGGATGTACCACTGATAGTACCCTGCGACCCCTAAGAAACATCGGATATCGGTCTTTGTACGGGGCTGCGGGAAATCTTGAATCGCAACCACCTTTAGCTCAGAGGGGCGGCGAAGGCCCTGTCCGATCACATGACCGAGATAGATCCCTTCCGCGTGCACCATCTGACATTTGGCTGCCTTGACAGTTAAGGTGGCTTCACGCAAGTGGGCCAACACTGCCCTCAAACGTTGCATATGCTCCGACCAGGATGCGGAATATATCGCGACATCATCAAAGTAAGGCAAGGCGAACTCTTCCTGTCCTCTCAAAACTTTGTCCACAAGGCTTGAAAAAATGACACCATCTTCCCGTAGGGGAACCCTGAGTAGTATGCGAAGCAGCCATGGGGTCGACTCAAGGTAGTTTTATCAGCTGTATAAATTTGGACATGCAGCAGCACCAGCAACGCGCAGAACTTGTCGACGCCGTCGGCGTTTTGCCCGCGTTCGCACCGAATGCGCGCGGCGTTGGTGACTGTTGCCGGTGCCTCTGGGGCGCTTACCGTCGCGTCTCTAACCTAAGCTGCTTCGCATTATCGCGCGCGGAGCCGCAGGTGTTGCCATTCGTTGCACAATCCGGAGGGGAGAGGAGCGTCAGAGAGGAGAGGAGGAATGCCGAGAGGAGAGGAGATGAGACGAGGAGAGGAGGGAGGAGAGGAGATGAGACAAGGAGAGGAGAGAAGGGGGAGGAGGATGCGCATGCGCAGTAGGGGTGCGGACGCCGCACGGCGGAGGGAGGGAGGGAGTGACATAGCCCCGACCATAAGATGCTTCGCATCTAAAACAGTATGGGGCATTTTTCAAACCGAAGCTTTGGACCTTAGGGCGGAACGTTCCTAACGGCGATATGAAGGCCGCATATATCTGCTAGCCTGCTCGGTGAGCGGAACCTGCCAGTAGACTCCAACTAGATCAAGCATGGAAATGATTCGGGTGCTACTAAGCTTCTCGATACGCTCTTCGATGTTTGGTATAGGATAAATTTGATCTTTAGTGATCGTGTTTAGCCTGCGGTAATCTAGCCAAGGACGCGGATCCTTGCCCGGCACCTCAACTGAGATCAAAGGCTAGGTGTAATCGCTCTCGAAAAGCTGGATCACACCCAGAGTCAACATTTTTTTAACACGAAAGTGTTTTATGCCGGGGTCCACCAAGACTTCACTGACGTATTTCCGTCACGGAAATACGTCAGTGACGAAATACGTCAGTATTTCCGTCACGGAAATACGTCATAGAACATAATACAAAGAAAGAAACCAGAAGAAAAAGTTCCACAAACATGCAAAATTTGGAAATCGAACCCACGACCTCTCGGTCCGCGACGATAGATCGCCGAGCGTAGCCCATTGCGCCACAAACGCATTTGCAGAGAGCTACACAGACGCGCCTTATATATCTAACACTCCTCCGTGTACCCGCGCTCTTGCTCGGGGCGGTGCCGCCGCCGACGAGCAGAAAAGAGAAGTACTGCATTATGACACTAACGCGCACCGACAGTGAACGCTTCGGTGGTCTCAGCACTACGACGCCTCGATGCCAGCATTCGAAGGGACGCTGGCATCAAGAAGCACTACCAAGCACTACCACCTAGGTGGCGTTCACCGTACTCAGCACAGCGGAGCGTGGCCTCCGCAATTAGCTCTGAAAATGTTTCTGAAGTTGATCGCGGAGGCTGCAATTACGACGCGCTGTACGCGCTGATTTGACTCGGTGACGATTCAGTTACGTGCTTTGTCTTGCGCGTTGTATTAGTGTGTCAGTTACGTGCTTCGTCTTTCGCGTTGTGCTAGCGTGTGCAGCGTAGTGCAGCTTCCATATGCACGACGGTTGCTCATGGTCATCGACGTTGGTAGTCGTGATGGAGGAGACGTGCCACCAGGCGTCAGCGTGGGTGCATCAACGCCTAAGGGCGCTTTAGCCACAAAACACCAATAGACATTATATGCGACAAACGTGGCCTCACGAATGCGTACCCTCGCAGTGCATTTGCCGGTCGGTGTGAGAACATGACCGCCGGCTGTACGGAGCTTAGGTCCGGGCCACGGTGTCGTCACCTTGCGAAGTGCAGTAGCCAGTTGTTCGCTTAGAACAGAATAATCGGCACCAGTATCGACAAGAGCGGTTACCGGGTGGTTATCTACAGAAACGAGTATGTCGGCTGAAACAGGTTTACGGTTTTCGAATGAAGGTGCCGAAGGTACACAGTCATCGTTGTCGTCATCGTTATCGTCGTCGGTGACGTCGCCGTCGGTGACGTCGCCGTCGGGGTGTCGCAGCGGAGGATCTTTCGAAGTGCGTTGTACAGCGGCCCCACCCCCCGAGGTCGCTGTTCTTAGTTTCCCCGACTTGGGCTTGTGGGCCGGTTGCCCACAGAAGCGGAGAACGTAGTGTAGCGACTAGGTGACGCCGATCGTCGAGGAGGTGGTGATCGTGACTGGCGCCTCTGTGGAGACGGAGATCGGCTCGTTGGCAGGGACTGTTCAAACGGTGGGAACTGCGCGTACGGCGACGAATCTCGACTGGCCAGATATTGCTGGATTTCTCTCGGGCGCTCTCCCTCACGTGGGCGACGAGCGCCGGGGTGATATCCCTGGAGTCCTATTCGTCGGTAGTAGCAGGCACGGTACAAGTGGCCCGCTTCGCCACAGTGGAAACAGAGTGGCTGATAGTCAGGTGTGCGCCACACGTCTGACTTTCGCGTATTGATTCGGGGGCTTGTGGACTCGTACATAGTTGTATGCGAAGTTTGACCCTGGAAATGGCGCAGCGGTTCTTCAGAACAAGGCAGGTTATGGTGGTTCACGGGCTGCGCAGGTAGCCTCACTGCTTGCGCATAAGTCAGTACAGGGGCGGCTTCAGGTCGGGTTTGCACGAATGGCTGTGCCGCCTGGCGGACTTCTTCGCGGACGATATCTGTGAGGGCCGTTGCGGTCGGCTGAAAACGCACTCCCTGTAGTCGATCAATGTGCAATAAACATTACACTACTTCTGTGAAGACACGTTTCACTTTCGTGTTCTATACTGATTCCTATATAAGAGGGATCAACCACATGTTTTTTTCACTTCCACCTCCATAATCTCACGTTGGCGCGGTGACACTCGATAAGCCTTTGAATGTACCGGCTCCGAAGAAGTGAGTTCGATGTCATGCGTAAGAACCGATGACCTTCCTGGCCTATATCTACAAATAAATCTTGAAATTCTTGCAGGACTTCCTGCAACTCCGTCATTCGTTCAGGCTCCAGCTGCGCTTTCGATACTATTTCCTTAATTAGTTGTTGGCTAGCCTCTCCGTTAGTGACTGACAGGAGCCCCGGAAGCTCTACCGGAACCTCTTCGGGAATGTTTATACCATCATGCATACAACTACTTCCCGTTCCCTAATAAATGCTGAACTGTCTATCTCCAACCGCCGTTGGAGGCCTTCCAATCGACGTGGGCGCTACAAACAAATATGGCAACTGGTCTTCCAATAACTCGGCTGCTGCCACTACGGATACTTTTGATTGCGTGGATCCAAACTCCTTTGGTTCCACCGCGGAGGCACCTCGAGCTCCGCTAGCTGAGGTTTCGAACAGCTATTCATCTAAGTTAGTGCCGTTTCCGTGAGTGCTTTTGCAGCTAACTCACGAGCCTTCGGTATCGTTTGTACCGCCACGCTAGCCTCTCCGAACATTAGCCCTTTCTCGCGCAGAATCTGGTCCGACCTATTTGAGAACAGGTAAGGGTACTGCGGAGGATGCGTAGGCGATATGGCAGCTTCCGTCTCAACTGTGCCGAAATTACCTCTAATAGCTACTTTTGCGACCGGAAGACATGCACTGTGAGTTCCTACAGCTTGCTTTATCCAGACGCATTCACCCGTGAGCATATCAGGTTCCACATAAGAACTGTGAACCACGTGCATAGTAGCCGCGGAGTCGCGCAGTACGCGACATGGTTTACCGTTTACCGCAAGGTCGCGTATATACGGTTCGAGTAGCTTCATGGGGTGGTGGTGAAAACATTTATTAATCTATGGAGGGACAGGATGTATGCTTGGCCAAGCCCGTAAGGGACTGGTCCTTACAAATACAAGGTGGAGATCCCTAGTTGGGACCCCAGTGGCGGTAGCCGCCGCCCGGGCGCGCCAGACTAAAGCTTGTTGGGCCTGTAAGTCGTGGCAGCCGAGCAGGGTCGCCTCCCAGTCCTCCCGGGTTGGGTTGGAGAAGGGGGGAATGGCCGGGTTGGAGGGGCAGGCCCACACCATTCAGAGGTGTCTGAAGACACCGCACCACAGTGTGGACAGTTGCCGCTAAAGGACGGGTCAATATGTTTTAAAGCTGCCGGGCACAGCAAAGTATTGGTGAGAAGGCGGAGAAAGAGCCGCTCATCCTTTTTCCTGAGGCCTTTACATGGCTGGGGGTGAAGGCAATGACTGTCTTGATAGTTATACCTTTATACCTGATGTTATACCTTTAAAAGTATATACCGGATTAATATCGGGTTCCTGATCGAGTGGAGAGGAGAAAACAGACCGGTGAGAGAGCGCGCGGGCGGCTGCGTCTGCTGCCTCGTTTCCTGCTAACCCCTGATGAGCAGGGCACCATATAAGGTAACGGTGTGCGTGGTCCCTATCCCGTATGCAATTTCGGTAGATATTGCTACACGCGTGTGGTATTTGGTTGTTTGAACGAGGCGCGCGGGCGCCATCACTCGAGAAAAGAAGAGGAGGAAGGAGCTGGGCTCGCGGTGAATCTAACCGCTGAGCGCTGCAACCACTGTTGTAAATATAACCTGTAAATAGCTGGTAGTCTTACTCACTCGTCCTTCGCGTAACAATATGATAGGCTAGAAAAGGGGTCCAGCCTTGTTCGCCGTTCCGACAGGCCCCTCGCGAGTCGGTGATAATGTATTTCGAGTCGGAATATGAGGCCGCCAGAGCGATGGCGACTTCTTCCGCGTGTGTTGCATTGCGGGCTCTAAAGGTGAGACCGTTAACTGTGTTGCTGTTAACTACCGCCGCTGTGTACCATCCCCCGTGGTGAGGACCGGAGGCGTCCACGTAGTATACACCTATTGTGTTGCCATAATGTCGGGCTAGAGCTTCCGCGCGTGCCAGGCGCCGTTCATTATGATCTTCCTATGACATGTCAGTTGGAATATGTCGCACGTGGAGGGCGCGTCTCCACAGTTCTCGGATGCGAAACGTATCCTCCATAGGAATGGTGTGTTGGATATGAAGTCGAGCAAGAAGGCGGCAACCTGACTCCGTTTGCGGCAGGCGTGTGTACTGGTTTGTAAAGTGCGCTTCCCGGAGCTCCCGGAAAGTGTTCACCACGCCAAGGGCCATAAGACGGCTGTTGGACGTGGTGACGGAGAGGTCCAGGGCACGCTTAACAATTTTGCGGAGGATGACCTCAAGGGCCTCCTCCTCTTGTTTCCGTAGGTGAAGGCAAGGAGTCGAATGGCGTATTCGACTGGTCACGAAGGCGTTTGCCAGCTGCAAGACATCCTTATTTCGTAACCCCCACGCGTTCGTTGGAAATCCGGTGCACCATGTGGCCCACCCGGTCCCCCACCTTCCAGAGTTTGGCCGTCTGTGTTGGTGAATGTAGAGTCCGAGTACCCTGATCTCTTCATATTCGTGTATCGGACCACTGTCAAGTAACAGAGAGATTTGAGTTGTGCACTTCGGCGAGGCGCGGAGGTGCACAAATTTCGATTTTCGGAGGGAACATTGAATATCGCAGCGGCGAGCATAGCGGTCTACTATCGTCGCCGCTGTTTGCAGGCTGGTTTCAATGCCCGCTCTGCTGCCCTGCGTGGTCCACAGGGTGATGTAATCGGAGTACAGGGCGTGCTGCACGCCGGAAACACCACCCAGCTGGGCCGGCAAGTATATCATGGCCAGATGGAAGAGTAGTGGGGAAAGTACCGCGCCTTGGAGGTTTCCCCGCGTGCCGAGTAGGTAAGGACTGTGCTCTTTGCCTTAAATGCCGATGTAGGTATGTCGATTCGTGAGAAATTGGCGTAGGTATCGGAATGTGCTGAGGCAACAGTCGGTCTGATTTTGGTGAGTGAGTATCATCTCGTGTGTTACGTTGTCAAACGCCTCCTTAAGATCTAAGGCGAGTACTGCTCGGTCATTATGGGGGCAAGGACTTCCAGGGAAAAGGACTTCCAGATTGAGTTGCAGGAGGACATCCTGTGCGGATCTGTGTGGGCGAAATCCAAACATGGTGTCCGCCATGGTGTCCACCATGGTGTCCGCCATACTAGCCTTCGGCTACAGGTCCGACAATTGTTTATTCCTTGTGCATAATAATCAGAAAAATAAAGCTCTTCTACCTAAAAAAATGCATGTTTGTGTTGAAGATATGCAGAGAGCCGGTCCAGCACCATTGTCTCCATTAGTTTACCCAAACATGAGGTGATAGAGGTGGGGCGGAGGTTATGTGTGCCAATATGTTTGCCTGCTTTAGGAGTAAAGGTTACCAGAGCCGTTTTCCAGTCGATTGGCAGGGGGGTGGCCCCGTGCAACATTGCATTGATGTAGTCGAGGAGGGACTGTATGCTGTGTTGGGCAGGTTCACCAGAAGCTTCACGGTGAGCTTATTCCTTCCCGGGGCAGTACCTCGTTTCGTTTTGGCAAGGGCCGCCCGCAGATCACGGAGATGGAACGGTTGATCCTGTTCCGTGTTCTCTCTACCTGCATAAGAGTATGCAGATCCAAGGGAGTCTTGGGCTGTGCACAGATACTGATCCCGGAGTTTCTGTGCCAGTTGAGTCGTGTTGCCAGGGAAAGCGTGCGTGGCTCTCTGCAAATGTTTCTGTGTTTCGGTTGGGTCGACGAGGGCTCGAAAGAGACGCCATGTGTTGCGGCTGGACATTTGTCGCGCGGCCGTGTTGCATTCGAGCAACTTCATGTTCTCGTCGTTGCAACCAACCGATAAAAACACTACCTTTACCTCGTCACGTTGCGCAGCAAGGTGCCCTGGTTTATGACCGTCGTAGCAAAGAAAGGGTTTCTTCTTTTCCAATTTCTTTTGCTGCTCTGCTGTAACTCCAGGCGCCCCTTTCAACCCAGAAGTACTACATCTTGAGGTAGCCTCAATTACAGGCTCGTTCTTACACTTTTCGAGCCCTAGCTTAGGCCTGCTGAACCTGAAATTGAGCTTGCCTTTTCGACCGTCGCTGACTTCGCTAGCCCGACGCGTCACAAATTCCTCCGCAAGTTCAACGGCTCTTGCTATCGTGCTAACTTGTGGCCTATCTTGAAAACCCAGTACCTCACATTCTCAGGTAACCGGTTATAAATTTGTTCAAGTGTAAAGAACTGAACAACCTTCGCGACATCACCATAGGCTGTTTGTTCCTTGAATTATTCCTCCATGTTTGACATAAGCTTATATGCAAGCTCTGTAAGGACTCGTTCCTAGCTTTTCCATTTCTCAGAACTTCCGCCGGAACGTTTCCGCTGACAGCCTATACTTCCTCAGCAAACTGGATTTTACCTTATCATAATCCTCAGCTTCCTCTCTGGTTAAGCGAGTGATTACGTCCGTTGCCTCGCCCGGTAACAGTGTGAGCAGACACTGTGGCCACGACTCGCGAAAGAACCCTTGCTTCTCGCACGTCCGCTCGAAGTTCCCCAACAACAAACCAATGTCCTCTCCGAGCTTATGACTGCATTAGCTTTGTCATCTTTAATGATACGCGCTCTCCTGTACTGTTTCCATCGCTCCTCTGCCCTGCTGCTCGAGTTCGTTCCATTTCACTCTCGAGTCGCTTCAATTCTAGTGCGTGTTCCCTCTGTTCCTTACGTTCTTATGGCTCTTTCTGCTCCTTATGTTCTTCCCGTTCTTTACGTGCCCCGTTGTTCACGCTCTTCTACCTGACTTTTTGCAGTCTCTCTCTCTCTAAGGATCTCTTGGCATCCCGTAAGCTCATCATCCTCAGCCTTTAGAGCAAGAATAGCCTGAATCAACTCTGGTTCTCGGAGTGTGTCAGTGACATTCAGGCGCAACTCATTCGCTAGCTCCAACAACTCCGGTTTACGCAATGACTTCAAATTCATGGCTGTTTTCAGTACTGCTCTCTTTACTGTACACAACTATCTTGCCGCAGCCTAACTAGGCGGCAACAATAGCTCGAATTACCCGTTCTGTTTTAACACTTCAACAAAACCTGGCGAAACTCAGCAAGGAAAGTCCCACGCTCACCACCTTGCAGCCAAGAATCCGGCGTAGACCACCATAAACGTTGCATTTAGTTGCGACTTGGTAGACGAGGCTCGCAGATCCAAATCTCACCGCTTGCCATCCAATCGCACAGCGGGTGATTTGATGGATCTCACCGCTGCCATACAGTTGTTGCGGGCCGGGCTTTGGTGAACCTTCAACAGCGTCCCTCCTTGGAGCTCGAAGCAGGTTGACCATCTGAGAGGGTCCAGCAGGAAATACGAGACGACGTAAAAACAAATAACACAAGTTTAATAGATGGTTACGGGTGAGCAGTGTGCTCCAAACAAAACATACGAGAAACATTCAGTTTGCATGCACCTGCACGCTAGGGCAAAGCAAAAGTGTTCTTCACGTGGCTGCTTGCTAGTTTACTTGTACCCTCCACCATCCGGGCACTCTTCCCCTCTCCTGCCGGCACCGCAGGACAGGGCAAACAAGACGAAGTTGTCGCAAGGTGGCGTGGCAGGTTTCGTCTCTGACGTATCTCTGACCTTCGCGACGGACACGTCTGTTCATGTTGACGAGAGAGATCTTTGGGCACACCGTTTTCCATGTGTTTGCATGTGGTCCGGGCATGGCCGCTCTAAGCGAATCGTAACAAGGGTCAAGTGTGTTATTTTGCAGATGTAATCAAGGAACATCCGATCCAGGTTTTTGTTGCAACGTGGTGTTTACTTCCGGCATTTAAAGAAAGCCAGCGAAATGTAAAAACAGAATGGGGCTTCATTCCCGATATCTTGTTAAGATAAAAATAATAGCAATAAACTATTTGGTTTGTAAAAATAATTTATTTTCAAGCACAAACAAGATTGTTATATGCCATAAGAAAAACGCTGCAGCCTCAATGCTGCCGGAGTGCTCGTAAAAAACCAACAGTCCATACAAAATGAGCAAACGCGACACTAACATAATACACTACAGCAATGAAAATTTTGTTTAGATATGTAGAATAATTCTCAGGGTTTGCTACATTTTGGGAATGCAATTTCACTTGTGTCAGTGGTGCCGTAAGCTCTTAAGTAACATTACGTTTCAACGGCCGTCAAGTTTGCTGTGTAGTTGCGATACAACCCCTTCAAGCCGATGGAACTTGAGAATTTCGAAGGCCACTATTGGTAGCGAGGGCCAACAATGGAAGCACTAGTGCTGCAATCGATCATCCTTGTGTTGAAAGTGGAATCACGTGACATCGCTCCGCGGCAGCAAGTGCATGCGCAGAGATTTTACCCCGCAATTTAGGGAGTTCATTTTGTTTTGCTTGTTATCAAATTTTGCCACTTGCTGAATAGTACTGCTGCATTAAACAAAAAAAAAAGTTGCTTGAGGCCTTCTAAACACTTTTTAATTCGCTTATTATGGAACATATCCATCAAAGACGGATATGTATTTGTTTTGGTAGGATTAGGCCTGTTCCATTCGCCTGGACCACCTGAACTAGTTCACCAGGTGCTGCAGCCTACCATTCGTTTCAGCGGTGCAGCAATGGCGCCCGCTGAACCACGCCGTTGGTTTGAAAAGGTGCAGAGCTGGTTCATGATTTTGCTGCACCCTGTCTACTATCGATGCTAACTTGGTGCAGGCGTACAGGTGCGAAGCAGCATCAAAGAGGACGACGCAGCACATGGGTGAAAGCGTTATCAAAACCCCGCTTATGCATGTCTGATGAGTATACGCAACTGTGAGGTGTATTCACACTAGAGCACTGCACGGGTTCGGGCTTACCTGAAAGCCCGGGATTGGCCCGGCCCGTGGTCCGGGTCGGTTAGGGTCGGGTAGTTTTTTCACGGGCTCGGGCCGGGCTCGGGCACGTCATGGGCTTTTTGACCCGCGACCGGGCCGGGCATTTTTACGCGGGCCCGGGCCAGGCTCGGACTTTCTGGTGGTGTGCATGTAACGTGCAGCGAGTTATCCTTGCGCGTCTCGACTCTGAAAAACGTGTTGCTCCGCCGCAGCTGGGAGCTAGCAGTGCTACTCCTGCGTACTTCCCTTTTCTTCTTCGGTCTTATTTGTTGCTGTCTGAACAGAATGTAATAGTCCAGAAAGACCGAAGTCGCCTCATCCAAAGGATGCCATTCTATTCCTTACCTAAATCAATGTAATTAATGCTTTCAGCGCGGTGTAAGCGCGTTCGCGACTTTCTGATTCTTGAAAGGCGAATTGGTAAAACGATTACTCGTAAGATAATTTGTCACGCGGCTGAAATATGGCACTGCGTCCATCTATGATTGCACGCATGTTCTCAGCCGGCCGCCTAGCAGCAGCGCATTACGCTGCACCATGGAGGAACGAGAAGCTTTCTTTCTCGATTTACTCCGTCTATATGCGCTGCGCTCACGACCGGTCGTGGCTGCGCTTCGGCTATAGTGTACTAGAATACGGTGAATGGGACGAGCGGCTGGGGCGGCGCATGCTTTGCAGTGAGGCGGCCGACGTGGGAAAATATTGTGGCGGCGTGGCGATAGAAGTGGATTGGGCCGAATCAAAGTCGCGCCGTTGGAAAGTGCTGGCGATACTGCTCGGCAGGGTCATTCGTACTACTTCGCGCGCTGGTATTTGCGTTCAGACCGCTCAAGTAGTGTTCATAATTACATATGACATGTATTTATGCCTTAAGAATAAATTCCTTTCATTCTCCTCTTTATTTTATTTTTTTAATGCCAGTCGGTGTTCGTTTTCGGTCTCGGGCCGGGCTCGGGCCAAAGGTAAAGGGGTGGCGGGCCGGGCCGGGCGGGTAACGTAGATTATTTCCGGGACCGGACCGGGCCCGGGTAGGAGAAACAAAGAAAAGTTTGGTTCTCCTACAAGCTGGCAAGGAAGGTGGGTTTGTTGTGACGCTGAAAGGCCACGTTCAATGAAAAAGCCCAAGCGCAGTGGACGAGAACTTTGTGCCTGTTAAGAAAAGTGCAGTGAGGGTTAAGACTAAGTTTATCAAATTTTGTAAGGACTCGGAATTGAATGCTATTGCTAATGCTATAAGAAATAGTAAAGGGAACAGTCTGAATTTTTTTTCCAGCGAAAACACATAAGGTGGATGTCCCTTTCAGAACCATTGTGAGCGAAGGGTGGGCTTGGCAAAACAATGTTAGTCAGTTTTTACTGAAGAGCCTTAAGTCACTCACGGTTGTTGATCCTTTCCGCGTGAGGAAATCTGAAGAAGTCGCTGAATATGTGAGACACAACGAGGGTATAGATTATGGCTTGTCTGTCGACGTTGAGGACTTGTTTTATTCAGTGCCTCAAGATAAGCTTTTAGTTGCTGTTAGGAAGTGCATTGAACAGAGCGGCGAATGTGATTTCCAAAACTCTGCCTGCGTGTCGGATCAAAATTGTTAACGCTTTTAGAATTTTATCTTAGTGTAACATTTATTGTTTTACCGAGCAGCCGATTCTGCAATGTAGGGCATCGTAATGGGTCTTGCGTGGCTCCGATTCTGTGCGACATCTTTTTAGCTGATATTGACGCTTGATTTGGCTTTCAGTAGTGGGAAGGTTGTTAAAATGTTTAGGTACGTCGATGATTTTTTATCTCCTCTAATGAAAGAGGATGGCTTCAGTGCCCCTGGAAGTATTTTCGGTGTTTTTATTCAAGCAGGGCAGGGTTTGAGTTTCACTCATGAATTGCCTGGCACTGAGGGGTTACAATTCCTGGATCTCCGGCTAAAATTTAGGGTAGGCCATGTCTGCTGAGAGTACCTCCCGCGGGTTAAGAAGTGTCTCCCGCCTTTTGACTCTGCCCACTGTAAAATAGTAAAAAGGGGCGTCGCATTGCAATGCCTGGATGCTGCGCTCCGTAAGTCGTTCCCGCATTCAATGCAGCATAGCTTCGAAAATCAGATTGGTCGCCCCATTGGCAGCGGGAGTCCCTGAGTTGCTTGTTGTTGCGGTGGCCAAATCTCCCCTGCAGAAGGTAAAGAACAGAGCTGGAGCGGAAAGGGCTGAGACCCAGCGACGGACGGCGAGACCCTTAGTGATGCCTTATATGTATAAGGTCTCACACAACCTGAAGAAGGTCGCGAACAGGCATCGTATTCCTGTGGTCTTCACGGCTCCTAATAAGCTATCCAGTCTCTGCCCTCGAATTTGCGGTGCCAGCAAACGATGTTACCAAACCCACCATGATAGCCGCTTTGTAAGGTGTGCGACAGGAGTGGTATACTCCGTCCCTTTGTTGTGCGGGAAGGTGTACATTGGCCAAACCGAACGGTGCATTAAATACCGGCTCAGGGAGCGTGCCCTAAAAGTAAAGAATAAAGAGGACAAGCATGCAGATTTGCTTGCCCATATCACCACGTGTGGTGCGAGGCACAATTTTATGAGACCACTACCTCAGGCAAATCTGCAAACTACACGGCTCGAGTGGCTCTAGAAGCATTCTTTATCCACAAGAATTCAGCTATTTGTATAAGCGAAGCGTCAATTCTTTTGCACAGTGCCGAACTGAACTACTTGAACCCTGTACTCTGAGGCAGATAGTAGTGTCGTTAAGTTTTATTGCGATATCAATTATGATGTTACGGGGAGTATTTAATTACCGGTAAACGGCTAGCGCTTGTCTAGTCAAGACTACACAGAGCGCACAGGTTCCAGCAGGTTTCAGTCTGACAGAAGAGCCTCTGACCCAGCCCCACTACAACGTCTTTGTCTTTGCCATGGCTCGTGACATTATCCCCGGCCGATGAAGCACCGTCCCGGTGCTTGTTGTGGTCAGAATGGGTTATCACAGTTGTAGTGTTTGAGGCGGCAAACATGTACGATGTCACTTCGTGGGGCGGCAGTCGATGAGGTGGATGCCATGGGAGATATCTCATAGCTGACAGGAGTCACCTGGCGCAGCACGCGGTAGGGCCTGACGTACCGCGACATTAACTTTTCACAAAGGCCGCCACGACGAGATGGGAGCCAGAGGAGGACGAGAGAGCCCGGTGGAAAACCAGTATCCCGGTGTCGACGATCGTAAGTGGCCTTTTGTGCGGTCTGCGATGACGAGAGTCGAGCGCGGGCGACTGTGCGCGCGACGAGCGCACGCGTGATGGCATCTTGCGCATAGGAAGTCGTGGACGGGGAGTCTGGATCTGAAGGGAGCAAGGTGTCAAAGGGTAGTAAGGGATGACGTCCAAAGAGAAGATAGAAGGGTGAGTAGCCGGCAGTTTCATGAGGCGATGAGTTGTATGCAAATGTGACGAACGGAAGCGCAACGTCCCAATCGTGGTGGTCATCGGAAACGTATACATGGAAAGCATGTCGGTCAGTGTACGGTTTAGGCGTTCGGTGAGTCCATTGGTTTGAGGGTGATATGAGGTCGTGAAGTTGTGGTGAGTAGCACATGATCGAAGGAGATCGTCAACCACACGAGAGAGGAAGCAGCGACCGCGATCTGTGAGCAGGTGACGTGGAGCACCATGTTGGAGGATGACGTTATACAGTAGGAAGTCGGCTACGTCTGTGGCGCAGCTGGTTGGCAACGCTCGAGTAATTGCATATCGAGTGGTATACTCCGTAGCGACTGCAATCCATTTGTTGCCTTTCGTGGAAATTGGAAAGGGACCGAGCAAGTCCAGGCCCACTCGATAAAACGGCTCGGTTGGAACGCCAATTGACTTAAGTAGACCAGCAGGTTGGGTCGCAGGTTTCTTGCGACGCTGACACAGGTCACAAGATGTTACGTAGCGGCGAACGGACCGATAAAGGCCCTTCCAGAAAAAACGTCGTCGTATGCGATCATAAGTTCTCGAGACGCCTAAGTGCCCGGAAGCGGGGCGTCATGAAACTGGACGAGGACGTCCCTGCGCAGATGATGCGGGATAACGAGCAGGAGTTCTGCGCCGTCGGGGTGCATGTTGCGGCGGTAAAGAACGTTATCCTGAAGCAAGAACATGTTGAGTGAAGGGTCGATGGTGCCGGATTGCAGACGGTCAATAATAGAGAGCAACGATGATTCTCTACGTTGTTCGTCGGCCACATGGATGAAGTCTGTTATCGCCAAGACACAGGTGTCGGGGTCTGTTTCAGTGGAGTCCGGTGGTTCAACGGGATGGCGGGAGAGGCAGTCGGCGTCGTTGTGTAACTTGCCAGATTTGTACACTACCGAGAACGTGTACTCCTGTAACCGTAATGCCCAACGGCCGAGCCTTCCTGTGGGGTCTTTAAGTGTCGAGAGCCAGCAGAGCGCATGATGGTCTGTTATGACCACGAACGGCCGTCCATATAGGTACGGACGGAATTTCGCGACAGCCCAGACGAGAGCTAGGCACTCCCGCTCAGTAATGGTGTAATTCTTCTCCGACGGTGACAGAAGACGACCAGCATACGCGATCACACGGTTGACTTCGTTCTGTGTTTGGGCGAGGATAGCACCAAAGCCATGGCCGCTTGCGTCGGTGTGAAGTTCTGTTCTAGCAACCGGGTCAAAATGAGCCAGCACAGGTGGTGAAGTGAGGGCAGAAATCAACGACGCAACGGAAGTCGCTTGTTCCGCGCCCCAAGAAAAGGCCGCATTCTTTTTGAGTAGGTACATGAGGGGTCGAGCAATGTCCGCGAAGTTGAGAACAAAGCAGCGAAAGTAGGAGCAGAGCCCAAGAAAGCTGCGTACTTCTTGCGTGTACCGTGGAACCGGGAAGTCGCGGACGGCACGGACCTTGTCAGGGTCCGGTTGTACGCCTGTAGCGTCGACTAGGTGTCCAAGTAATTTGATCTGGCGGCGCCCAAAGGTACACTTAGATGAATTGAGCTGGAGGCCAGAACGCCGAAATATGTCGAGAATGGCCGAGATACGAGGGAGGTGGCTGTCAAAGCTGGGCGAGACACTTCAACCGGATTTCTGCCGTCGCCGTGAGGTTTCGTATAGATTTCAAGGGCGATAAAATCGTCGCCGCGCGCCGTATGCGCGAGTGAAAGCGCGCGGGGAAAGCGCGCTATCACGGAGGGCGAACTCCCCCGCGCGCTATCACGGAGAGCGAACGCACGGCGGAAAGCAAACGCGACAGCCACGCGAAAGGCCTTGGAGGTATGGGAGGGAGGGAGGCGGGGCGGCGCTGTGTTTCCCACGCGAAAGCAAGGGGAAGGCAGCGCGGGAAGGAGGGGGGGAGGGTGGGGGCAGCTTCTCCTCTGCACTTTGCCCGGCGGTGCCGGTAGCCCGCACCGTCTCTTATCTCCACACGGCTCTGACCTTTGTATGCGCGGTGCATTCGCCGCTCAGTTTGCGTTGAAGCGATAGACCGCGCGAACCCGAGCTTGCTGCCAGCGTTTTAACAGTCGTTGTCTGCGGTCATTCAGTGTGATCTATTCGTGTTTGCTTGTGCACGCTGACACCACGATTGTTAATTCAGTTAGTAAGCCAATGTGTCCAAGTTTATGCAGCCAATAAAACTACTATTCCTACTCCGAATATCTCTACTAATTGGCTATCGTAATCGATGCTTTGCCTTTCGGGCGAAACTACGACATTTTTTAGGTTTGTTTTTATCACCTCGCACGGGAAAGGGGGCGTGACATTTGTGTACGTGGTTCACCTTATAAATCGTAGGGTTTGTCGATTGTAATGAGCAGTTGTTAGAGCGCTCGTCCGCGTCTGTCGTGTCTTCTTCGTCTGTGTGTGTAATTATTCGCGCTATATCTGAAAGTAACTATGTTAGACCAACTAGACAAACAGGCTGTCCTGATCTACGGCAAAATCTGTCACATGTTCAAAACAACTAAAAGCTGTCGATTTAGAAGACATGCTGTTTTGCCACTTGCCATGACTGGCTGCATTCATCGCATATACAGTATATCACTTCACGTTTTCGAGAGCCTCAATCATGCGAATGGAAATTATTAGTGCGATATTAAATATGTGGACAGTCCAAGCAAATTTTTGCGGTGGCCGCGAGGTTAAGCAATTATTTAAGTATATGTACTCTATATGACACGCCATGCTATATGACATGTAGTATATGTGGGTTACATTGCCACACCATTTTATCACTAAAGTTGCTCATCCAGGTCTTGCATTTTTGACAGAATTATTCCTGAGAATTATGAGAATGGCAGCCAACAAACAAATGTCATGGAACAAAACACCGATAACACACGCCTTTTAGCTTAAATTTTCTCAGACTTAAATATTATAAGTACGAAACAATGACAGAGCTCAAACCTGAAAATCTTGTAATTATGTTATCGCAGCTGTGCACTATCTACAGGACCGGCACAGGAAAGAGGTTTGAAATATACCGGCTACGGAAAAGTGGCGCTTAAGTCGCTAAGAAAGACGCTGGCGTTAATTAATAAACATAAATTGAATTGTCTGATGGCAAGATTCAAACAGAGGACCCCTAGCACGCAGCTTAAGTTTACTTCAATTCTTACTGCCACTACAGCTACGAATCTTACACTTCATGCAATGTTCTAACATGTTGCTATCGCACTCATTGCCTCGCCGGGTTTCCATCGGGTTTCAAGACCATTGAAAGTCCTCTAGAAACTACCAAGCTTTGTATTTCTGCAATCCATAGAGCAAATTTTGACCCAAATCAGCAGAGAAAAACACGGCATATTCTCATAAAGCGCATACAACCTTAAAATGAAAAGAAGGAAAAAGCACTGTTGCTTATCAAGTAATTGAAATTTCGCAGCAGTATGATGAAAAACTAAGCAAGCAACAGTGCTGAAGCACACTTCAGCACGTGATCCAACTATTGAACTGTCTCAGCGAGTGCATGTGATTACTGGCCACCCTAGTGAATTTCGAAAGTGGAATAATTAAACTGGTGCACAGGAAATCGATTAATCATGCAAATGCAAAGAGAGTTCGTTGCTCTCAAGCAATCAGACTAAAATGCGCAACAAACTTGAATTCAAAACACCAAAGCATCCGACAGTCTACTTTCTCAATCAATACATACAAATTGTAAAAAAAATCTACATGTTACTTCAGTGGTGCAGTATTGCGTCTTGCCAGGACACACTTCCTGCACTACTGCTGTAGTAATTAGCATTAATTTCTCTGACATACCGGGCTGTTTGGGCAACATTGAGTGCCTGGGTGCGAGCGACTTGGAAAGGTGGCTGTGCTAGCTGCTGACGCCAATGACCACACCGTCGGTAGTCAAATCCATTGATAGAATCTGAATATCCATATGCATCGTCATCTCTGCGCGCCTGTGCATACGGAAATTGGGCAGCACACAAAGGGCTTTAGCAAGCTCTTCGGCATTCTTGTAATTTTCGCCTATTGTCCTCTCGAGAATCCTCCAGTGTGTGACAAAGATTCCTAAGGCGTTCTCTGCACACCTCCTTTATGATGCAAGAAAAACAACTGTTCTACATATTGCCCTTTTCAGCCCTTAGAATTATTGCTAAAATATCTTTGTGAAACTGCTGGTCACGGCTCTTGTGGTACAGAAGAAAAAAAAAACGAAGTTAAAAACACTGAGCAGAAGTCACAAATTTGTTGCATCTGCTGGTATTACTCACAGTAAGCCTCAATGGGTATAAAAGCCGAGAAACAAGCAGTGAAATTAAAAGTTGGGAAAGACATGCCAGTTTATGCATTTATCCTTTGACCTGCTCACACACTATTGGCAATTCATTTGTGATAGAAAGTTGTCGTGCTGAGTGACATGACAAGACACCTGCACCATTATCGCTGCGTATAAGGAAAATATTCATTTGCATGATGTGGGTCTTACTGCATGAAGTTTTCTTTTCGAAAAAGTAAGTTTGTTTCCTAGGATAAAAGAGGTAACAGCCCTGTCACACAGGCTTATCTGAACTCCTTTTAACTCCTTCATCTTCATCGCAAAGAGGGAGCGCACAGGGCACAAGATAGCATTTCCGCTAAATGATTTATTAATCTAAACTGATTCAATGCTTCCCTTTAGTTTTTTAAGTAGTTTTACGCGAAACTAAAAGGGGCATTTTTGTCTGTACCTAAGCAAAATGGCACCTAATGGGCATCGTCTCTTAAATACCTTTTGGTGTAGTTGTGACTTGGGCACAATTTTAAGGTCTAGCTCCAGTAAAAAGTATCGTGCACCTTTATCTCAAAAAGGGTTCATGGGTTATCTAGTGAGAGCGGTACAAGGGTGAGGCTTTGAGAAACTTGAACTCTCTTGATGGGTTTGAGAGACTTTCACCTTGTTCTGCTCAGGCGGTAATTGAAGATCCGTTTCTTGTCCTCGAGCTCTCGTCTAGGGCAGGGCCTCAGGAAGTCTGGCCTGAGCTGAAAAGCCTCGTTACCGACAAACACACATAGATCTTGCTGCATGGTGTTTGGCAGCGCCAAGCTTCTCGGAAGTTGCAGCTGGCCTTGCTCCAAGCGCTTACCAACTGCGACTGCTGGAGGATTCCTCCATCGCTCTGCTTGCCATAGGCGCCGATGTCCACGACCACAAACTTGTAGTCACTATCAACTATGGTAAGGAGGACGATGGAATACGTGCCCTGTGAAAATAGGCCATTTAAGAAGTACGTGGGCCATTTTTAAATTCTGCATTGTGTGATTTAGGACAAAGATTTGATATTCTTTCTAGATGGCTTCAAAATAGGGCTGTGCAGATATTTGAAATGTTGAACACGAATTGAATAGTCTGCTATTCGATTCAAGAGCTCACAATTTTAAATGGCTGATATTCTCTTCAAATATAAGGGATGTATTACTGGAGTCAAGTGGGGACTCTTTTTAATGATTTTCCACAAGATATTCAGTTCCTGCACAAAGGTCAATGACCAGCTTCTGAGCAAATTCGTAGAGCACATAACTTCTGCTCAATATTTCCGGTCTTTGAAATAAGAATGCCTCACCTTTAGGCAGACTATAAATTTGTTGTCTGGAGCTATCAGTTCCTGCACAAAGGCCAATGACCAGCTTCTGAGCAAATGCGTAGAGCACATAACTTCTGCTCAATATTTCCCGTCTTTCAATAAGAATGCCTCATTTTTAGGCAGACTATGAATTTGTTCTCTGGAGCTAAGCAATCTAGGTATTATTTAGCTAATCTCACCATCGTCTGCTGGACAGATATGTATGTATGCACTGAGCTCAATCTGCAAGGCGACAATGACATCGTTGAGGCAGCCACACCATATTGTGGCTGCCTCAACTTTGAAGTTGAAGTTGAGTTGGTGGCGTCAGTCGTGCAGGGTGTCAGACAGATACCGGAGATACCCGTAAAATTTCTGATAACAAGTGTTGGACCCACCTGGTAGACTTGATATGTCAGCTCAGGCACAGGATTGTTTTGTGTGCAGTGCTATAGTGAGTGCCGCGGCAAAGCGTCATCAGAGCTGCGAGCCATCACGATGAACTTTGCCCTGCGCGGCCTCAACAGACACTAAAGAAGCCCAGATATCAGCATGATGGCCAGGTTGTATTCTTCTCCATTTGTAAAGTTATCAAGCACCCTCTGCCTGTATTAATGAGGCACTAGACTAAAGGTTAGGACAAAGTTATGGATGTCACTTGCTACATAAAAACAGTAATGTAATATTTTGCACGATATTTTACAATATACACTGCTAGTGTTACAGACGCACAAAATGCTTGAGCAAAACGCTGAAACAGCAGCAGAATGGGGCTGCTAAAGTGTATTCTAAAATACTAAACCTGCCTTATAATTAAAATACATGGTGCCACAGTTCTTCTGCCACTTGATATTGACATGTTTGCTATCAAGAGCAGCAGTGCAGTTCGGGAACTGCCATGTGCGGCCGAAACCTTCAGCAGTGCGAAACCATGCAGCAGCGTCTGGCTTCTGAATAAACTGAAGCAAATAGAAATAGAGCTTTGTCATATGGTATATCACACTGTTTTTTTTCATGGTGTGCACCCTACATTTAGGCAAGTTAGTACAGATGCATCCTGGCGGAATTGACACAAGTCCTTGGTTAGACTGTACCGTCCACCGGCACTTACTTGAGCAGCAATATAATGTGTTTGTCTCTGTGCCAGAGCAAACGAGTACTTTTTTAATTGACTCACGGTAATCCACAGGGCAACCATTATTTTTACCACTCAATGGTAATGACCTGCCACTGTGGATAGACAATTTATGCATAGGCGTACAAGTTATCTGCATGTCTAGCTGTGCATTTTATTTTGGACTGCACACAACAAATGACGACATAAGAACACATTAAGAGCGCCGCCTAACAATTGAGAATCCTCGGTTGTTTGTTAGAATTCATGATGTGTGTTTTGAATTCCGGCATCCTCATTTGCTATGGGCTGCAGCGCAAATGCTGCAGTAATGAACCAAGCTGCAAATCAATTCAATCAACTCCCTAATGGTTCAGTCACCATACAAATTACAATATTTGAGCAACCTGTACAGAAATGAAAAATGAAGTGCAGTGGGCTGTACAAACTGTGCCATTAATGAATTTATTTTTTAGATAGTAAGTGCGGTAAGATGTTGTTACGTATAGCTGATGCCCAATGCTATTTACAATTTATTTACGCCGAAGGCCTAAGGAGGCCAAGATCGCGACGCTATATCAAGCGGGAACACGTCGTCTTCCTCCTCTTCAGTGCAGCCACACTATGCTGGCTCAACACCCCCGGCAGTAGAAGCACGGTCCCGGTGCTTAAGCTAAACATCCGCGGCTTTAGTCTCGCTACGTGAACGATGTCACTTGCAGCTGACGACGACGCTCAGGGGTCAGCGGGGGGGGGGGGGGGGAGTATTTCAAATGTGACATCGGTAACTTGTTGCTCAACAGGGTATGGATCATTGTAACGCGACAGTAGCTTTTCGGAAAGGCCCACACGGCGGATGGATGACCAGAGAAGCACCACAGTCCGGAGAAAAGTGCACGTCGCCATGGTGGCAATCATAGAGGCGTCTCTGATGCTCCTGTGAGGCCTCGAGACAGTTGCGGGCGAGCTTCTACGCGTGGTCGGCGCGTGCGATCGCGTCGCGGCGTATTCAATGGCAGAACGTGCGGGTGAGGGCAGCAAGGTGTCGATGGGCAACGCGGATTCCCGGTCGTATAGGTGATACAATGGTGAATAGCCGGCCGTGTCGTGACGCGATGAATCATACGCGAACGTCACATAGAGTAAATGAAGATCCCAGTCGATCCCGGCCGCAACGTACTTTGAAAGCATGTCGGTGATGGTCCGGTTGAGGCGCTCCGTTAGGCCGTTGGTCTGTGGGTGGTAGGACATGCTGAATTTATGCTTTGTCGAGCAGGAGTGGAGGATGTCCTCGTCGACTTCCGAGAGAAAGGTACGTCCACGGTCAGTTAGTAATTGGTGCGGAGCACCGAGCACTACAACGATGTCGTAGAGTAGAAAATCAGCGGCGCCAGTAGCGCAAATTGTAGACATCCAGCTCGAAGCGCGGAGCGCTTCTTCCGGCGCTTGCAAGGGTCGCAAGCGGCAACGCAACGCCGCACGGAGCGGGCGAGACCCGGCCAAAAGAAACGACGGCGTACACGGTCGTATGTGCGTCAGACGCCCAAGTGCCCAGCCAAGGGGCATCATGAAGTTGGCCGAGGACATTCGAACGCAGGTGTGATGGAATGACGAGCAGAAGGTCAGGGCGGTGGGGATCAAAATTGCGGCGGTATAATGTCCCCTCCTTAAGGCGAAACATCCGGAGAGAGGCATCATTGGGCGTCGACTCCAGCCGGTCGATGAGGGCTCGTAATGAAGGGTCGCGGCGTTGCTCGTTGCCGATTTGAATCAACTGGGACACAGAAAATGGAAGCGATCGCGTTCGCATCTGCCGGTTCTTCCACTGGGTGGCGGGACAAACAATCTGCATCCTGGTTTAAGCGTCCCGTCTTACATACCACGGAGAAGACATATTCTTGCAGGCGTAAAGCCCAGCGAGCGAGTCGTCGTCTCGTGGGGTACTTGAGGGAGGATAGCCAGCAGAGAGCGTGGTGATTAGTGATGACACAGAATGGGCGTCCGTACAAGTATGGACAAAACGTCGAAACTGACCACAGAAGAGCGAGGTACTTAAACTCTGTGACTAGTAACTACGCTCGGCGCGTGATACAAGTCGGCTGGCATAGGCTATAATGCGATCATGTCCACGCTGATGTTGTACTGCTCCTATGCGGTGACTACTGGCATCTGTTCGAAATTCCGTTGAGGCAGACGAGTCAAAGTGGGCTAGGATTGGAGGCGTGGTAAGGAGAGTAGTAAGATGAGAAAATGATGCGGCATGATCAGGACTCCAAGAAAACAGGGCGTTTTTCTTCAAGAGGTTGGTAAGGGGACGTGCAATGGTCGCAAAATTCTTCACAAAGCACCGGAAATAGGAGCACAGCCCTACGAAACTACGAACGTCCTTTGTAGACATCGGGACAGGAAAGTTCGTACCGGCGTGAATTTTGTCCGGATCAGGTCGCACGCCTCTGGCATTCATGAGGTGTCTAAGGACGGTGATTTGGCGGCGAGCCAAGTGACATTTTGAAGAGTTCAAATGGAGACCGGCCTGGCGGAACACAACAAGAATGGCTGAAAGACGATCGAGATGCGTGTGGAATGTGGGCGAGCAGAGTCCATCATTCGTTCGAAGGTGGCCGGCGCGTTACAGAGACCGAAAGGCATCACCTTGAACTGATAAAGACCATCAGCGGTGACAAATGCAGTCTTCTCTCGGTCCATGTCATCGACGGATATCTGCCAGTAGCCGGACCGTAAGTCGATAAAAGAAAAATAGGTGGCACCGTACTGGCAGTCTAGAGCGTCATCAATACGTGGCAATGGGTAAGCGTCCTTTTTGTGATATTGTTCAGGTGGCGATAATCTACACAAAAGCGCCACGTTCGATTCTTCTGTTTGACAAGTAGGACGGGAGAAGCCAAGGGACTACATGAAAGCTCGATAATGTTCTTGTCAAGCATCTGTGTTACTTTCTGTTGGATAACTGCTCGTTCCGAGGCAGAAACACGATATGGACTTCGGTGAATAGGGTTCGCATCGCCAGCATTTATGCGATGGGTCACGATGGACGTTTTACCTAGGTGTCAATTGCCAAAGTAAAAAAAAAAAGAATGTCGCGATAGCCTTCAAAAACGCGGCAAAGGGCTTCAGCTTGAGCAGTTGTAAGGTCAGAGGAAACCATCTTCTCAATGTCGATAGCACTGCCGTGGGATAACGTCGTGGTATGGGCTGAGCTGTAACAATCTTCGACTGTGAAGGGCTCGACCTGACGGAATTAGCAGAGTGCTGACTACAGCCAATGAGATCCCCTGTGATAGGGTTTCCGCGGTTAGCGCGAAATTGGCAAGGGAAGGCAGGTGCGGTTGCCATTAATTGTCAGTGCAGTGTGAGTAACACCATGAGTAAGCCTAATGGCTGGAATTGGTGCGACCATGTAATGGCCGTCAGGTACAGCTGGTGTGGAAAACAAGTCGACGCGTGTCACAGATTTAGGCGGTAGGCGAATAAAATTCATGCCACTTAAACGGCTTGGAGGCGGGTCCACAGGGTCGGCAAAAAGAGGCAAGCCAAGGCGAAGTGAGCCGCCCGAACAGTCAATGAGGCCAGAATGACTGGCGAGAAAATCCAGACCGAGAATGAGTTCGTGAGGGCAATGCTCGATGATGGTGGAGAGAACGACGGTGTGTCGCTCAGCATTGGTGAGTCGGGCAGAGCACATACGAGCAATAGCAACAGTCCCTCCGTCGGCGACTCGTACAGCTCGGTTTGGGGCAGACGTCTGAACTAGCTTTTTCGAGCCGACGGTGAAAAGCTGCACTCATAATGGACACATGCGCTCCGGTATCAATCAACGCGCACACAGGAACACTATCGACAAGAATGTCAAAAAGATTCTGGTTTGTGGGTAAGGTCCAGCGAGGATTTCGTGCCATGTCGTCACTGCAGCTCCACCTCCTGAAGCTGAACTGTCTAGTTTTCCGGTCGGGGGTGCTGCGAATAGGTCGGAGAAGGAGCGGGCCGTGACGGGGGCGAACGGTAATGACGGCGGGAGGGAAAAGGTGAGGGGGAGTAGCGGGGTCATGTCAGAGGAGTCGCAGGCTCAGATGATGGGTCGGGCATAGAAGGAGCGAACGAAAAGGACGAACTAGAGGGACGAGGGTGGTCGTCAGAAGAATAGCGTGTCGGAGAAGTCCAGCGACTGCGGCAGTGGCGAGCGATATGCCCAATGCGTCGGCAGTTAAAACAGATCGTTGCCGTCCACGGTGCGCCATTCGGACGGGTTGCGCTGTCCGTAAAAGAGTAAGAGGAGCGAGATGGAAAAGTGCGTGGAGAAAGAGGTTCCGAGCACACGGCATGAACGGAGTGCAGGTCGACGTTTGACAACTATTGACGAACGACGGCCAGAGAATGATCAGATGACGGGAATGAAGGGGCCGCCGGTTGTGCTGCTTCCACCTCACGATGATTATGCGGGTTAAGTTGTCACATAGCGAAGGCAGGTGGAAGAGGTCGTCACAAGATGACGTAGCAGCTGTGTTGGGAAGTCGCGTGATGCGTTGCGATACCTGCCGGCTTTAAGCATGCCTGAGACGGCGGCACTCTTCGAGGATCGTGTCGATACTACTGACGTTGGGTAAACAACAGTAAATTGAAGGTGTCGTCAGCAATGGCTTTGAGGACGTCATTAGCCTTATCATCCTCCCACATGTTCGGGTCGGCCTTAGTGAAAAGGGCCAAGACGTCGAGAATGTACGACACGTAGGACTCGGTCGACGTCTGTACATGGCAAGGGCCTTCTTGGTTGCCACCGAGCAGATGGCCAAAAAGGTCGCGGAGCTTCTCTTTCAAGAGATCCCAGCTCGAGATCTCCTCTTGGTGAGTCTGGAACCATGCCCGTGGAGCGCCGTCGAGGTAGAAAAGAACGTTTGCAAGCATTATAGTCGGATCCCATTTGTGACTGGTGCTGACACGTTCGTAGAAGCGTAGCCAGTCGTCAACATCAGGACTGCTCACTCCGGTGAAAACACCAGGATCCCGAGGGGGGAGGAGCAATGGTGACGTAGGCCGGGGCTGCAGGTGTAAATGCTTGCGTAGATGAGTGCGGCCAGGCGGAGCCGAAGTTGCATTGTCGCCGTTGACTGTGCTGCGAAACTCCATGGCGGGTACGGGGAACGTCCACCTCCACCAAATAATGTTGCGCGTAGCTGATGCCCAAGGCGCAGCCCGTAGCCAGCGGGGGGGAAAGGGGTGGGGTGGGGGGGGGGGCTAGAGGGCCACTCCCGGCATTTCGATCTTTCCGTGCCCATGTCGTACGGCGCTGAGTACATCGGCTGAACGGGCCACCGCGTAAGCGACCCGGAGCATCACAAAAGAGCAGAGGACGCCGCACCTGACAGTCGGCGCCCGATAAACAGAGAGGGGCAGCTGCGCTCCCGACTTCGCCGCCACTGCGGCACTTCCGCCCCCCCCCCCCCCTCTTTCTTCAGCCACAACTCTACGCACGGCCGACTTCGCGCTGTCATGCTGGCCGTGCGCACGGGATTACAATTGAATTGTATTTAATTTAAAGTCACATAATTTACATAGTGCGATTGTTACCGAAAAGAATTACTGAAAAATAGGTGCTTTCCTGAAATAGTCGAGGCCTGCAGCACCCCCCCCCCCCCCGAAAAATATTCTTGGCTACGGGCCTGCCAGGGCAATTTACAATTTTCATTTACACGGAAGCCAACGGAGGCCAAGATGGCGACGCTATATCAAGCGGAAACACGTCGCCTTCCTCTTCTTCAGTGCAGCCACACTGTGGCGGCTGTTCCGTATCGGTATCTTATATATCTATATCTTATATAGTGATATAAGGAACTGCTTAATTGGACCAGATTCAATGACTGAAGTGGTGTGCTAAAGTTTGATGTTTTTCAGCTAATGTGCAAGCTTTCACTAACAAGAAGGCAATCTTGCCTTGTAATCCCCAAATACAAAGTAATTCAATATCCTGTAGTCTGGTAGTACAAATAGGGTTCTTCGTTTTTAGGAAGAACCAGATAATTTTCAATGTTTGCACCCCAAACAAGTTTCGTGAAAGTTGGGTTAAACCAGATTGCCCCAGAGTGAACGAAGGAAAATTGCAATGACAAAGCATTGCCACGCCATTTTTAAGCTGTATTCGGATAACCGGCTCAATTTCCCTGAACAAGCATGACATGGCTGAGAGCCACCAACAACACTACAAACAATGACACTGCAAACAAGCTGCTAGCGGCACGCCTCATTGCAGCACAGCAATACGCTTCAGCATATTTTGCTGCTCAGCCACCCCACACTCATCTGTTGAATTCGGTCAATAATGTGAATCCAACTTTATGAACTAATCACATACCCAATGGATCAATACATATACAGCACAGCAATGGGGCCATGTCACTGAAGATTCTGTGTTTTAGCATGAGTTGTTTCATCCAGACTCTTGCACAGGCGTGTACTTACGGGCATGCATATTGGCTGGAGCCTTGCCACAGTGCCTGTGCCTTGCAAGTGACTTTGACAGCCAGGCGTGCAGTGCATATGCCCACCCGGAAGGAGAGCGCAATATCCTGCATGAGGTTTCTAGAAGACAGATACCTGCATTGATATTGTGGAATATATAAGTTTCATAATAATTGCTTGATGGGCCATTAGAAGCAAGTAAAAAGGGTGAAAATGCAGCCACTGATCGTGCAGCCACAGTAGATGGTCAGTGTGGGGGCACAGAGCCGCACTACATGACATTACCTGAGCGTTATGGCCAGTCGTTCTTGAGCGTCATGGCCAGTCGTTCTGCCGAAGAAATTGGCTCTCTGGTGCAATATTGCCTATCCAGGTCTCTTCCGACAAGGCTCAAAAGAAAAACTGATGGGGAATCATGCAATAGTACTTCTAGAAGTACTCGATGTCACCATCACGCATTTTTTCCATCTGAAATAGGATGTAGACTCCCATTAATTTTCTTTTCAAGAACACCAAAAAAGATCGCAGAAAGCACTTGCCTTTATTTCTGCTATGTAGGTAGAAAACATGGAGCCAGATATGCGAAAGTTATTGAATTTTCCTTTGGCTACCAGTGTCATGGCGATGCTTGCCAATACCGAATATATACCCACTGTTCACCCATTGGTATCACGCTTGAGCGCCTTATCCATCCGCGTCGAACCATTATGGTGGATTCACACGACGGACTAAATCCGTCTTTTCCGCGACGGACGGTGTTTCACGTGACTACGTGTCACGGATTCATGTCGTCCGCGCGTCGTCCGCGACCCTCACGGACGGAAAAGGGCAAGCTACTTTTCGCATCCGGATTCTAGTAGTCAAATGCGGCGGATTTAGCCTACGATGCTCTGTAAGTCTGGAAACAAGCGCAACTTACAGACTCTGAGATCTGCCTGGGCTGCCGCAATGTCTTCGAGGCCATGTTCAACCAATACAGCCACTCTAAGCCTACACGCCAAGAACCTGAGCATGGCCGCTGCCGCGTAACCGCTATCACCCGAAATGCGAAGTACCCGGTCTCGGCAGGGTCAAATAAAGTCACATACTGCGAGAAATTTCTGCCCTTAACCTGGGAAAGAACTTTCACGATTTCACAAGATCGTTCCTGGCGAACTGCAAGGCGCACATGAGGCTAGGAACGGTTTCGGGAGGTTCATACGAGCTGGGAAACCGTGGCACCCCGCAGGGCTCGGTCCTCTCCCCGCTACTGTTCAACATAGCCATGCACAGGCTTTCCGCTCGCCTCGCCGAGATTCGGAACGTGGGACACACCACTTAGGCGGATGACATTTTGATCTGGGTGCCGGGAGGATCAATGGCCACGATTGAACACTCATTACAGAACGCGCTAGAAACCATCGAGGGATTCCTCTCCTGCACTTGGCTCGATCTCTCCCCGTCCAAATCGGAACTCTTGCTGTACAGACAATCTAGGCAGGGAGTCAGAAACCTCGAGCCTCTGGAAAGTCTCCCGATAGTTATCAAAGCCAAAAACGGGCAGCCAATACCGAGGGTAGACTCGGTCAAAGTTCTAGGTCTGGCCATCGACGCAAAGGGTTGCAACGCGACGGCTCTCAATAAGCTCTCTGAAATTCGTGGCTCTGTCACGAATTTCAGCGCTCCAGAAACGGACAGAGACAGAAAGCAAATACGTACAAGAACGTTTATCTCAAACAGAAAAACTGATATTGAAGAAAAACAAACAGCAAACTACCCTGACACACTATAAACACTATACATACACACACTCCAAAAACTAGCTATAGATATAAAAACAAACAAGCCCTCGACTACATATTGTTCCTCCGCTCGACTAACCAACGCGAAGTCACGAACAAACGAACGTTCTGACTGTCACCAGTCGTGCTATCGGACTCCGGCCCAGCATGGCAAAGGACGTTGGCCTGCGTGGTTCCGACGCAGCGTGGGCGTCGACCTCCGTCGAGAGCGATGAGGTTGTGGTCTTCCACAGAGACCCGCGTGGCACAGGACGCGGTCTGGGCCAGTCAGCCGTTCTGCCGCTGACGTGGCGTTGGCGATTGCCTTCGTGGGAAAGGGAAGCAACTGGTTACGACAGCTTGGTGCTGGACCGGGGCCGTGGAAAACAGCCACGGCGACGCAGTCGGGGCTCAGGAGCTGGAGTTGTCGCTGGCGAACTCGCGAACGTCCCCTCGTTGGTCCATGGTCCCTGAAGCTGCTGCCTCCCGTCTCCAGAGCACAGCTGGAGATGCAACTGCTTGTCGACCACGTCAGCAATGCCAGCTCATCATCGCCTGCGTCCCCCTTTTCTTCGTTTCTTGTTTTTTTTTCTCTCGCGCTTCACGCGCTTCACATGCTTCTCGCCTGTGGGTCCCTTCTCTGTTTATTCGGCCAGCGTCTTCGTCTTTTTTCGCGTTATCATACGTCTTGCTGGTGACTCATGACAGTCAGGCTCGAAACGTCATCAGAATGATCACCCGCATCTCCAACCGAAGACGCGGGCTAAAGGAGGACAATCTTATCAAAAATTTCCAGGCCTTCTTCCTAAGCCACATTACCTATATAACCCCTACCGTAATTGGAGCAGGGCAGAGAAGGCCAAATTAGACGCGGTTATAAGAACCGGCCTCAAACGTGTGCTGGGACTCCCCCAATCCACGAGCATGGAACAACTACTGAAGCTAGGGCTCCATAACACGATAGACAAAAGTATAGAAGCCCACTCGACGGCGCAGGTTTATAGACTATCGTCCAGCAAGGCAGGAGTTAGAATACTAAACGAGGCAGGCATTCGGCCCAGGCACGACCAGGAGTATAAAGTCTGTCTACCTAAAAACGTTAGTTCCCTAATCAAGGTAGACCGGATTCCGCGCAACATTCACCCAGTGCACAATGAGGGTAGGAGACGCGCGAGAGCTCATGGCAATCCTCAAACAGATCACTCGACAGGGACTACACGCTCAATTCGTAAACGCCGCTAGATACGACAGCGAAGACGCGTTCGCCCTATCGGTAGTGGATGCGAAAGGCAATCTGGTGAATGCGGTATCTGTGCGCACCAATTCTGCTCACGAGGCGGAGGAGGCGGCTATCGCCATCGCCATACACAGCGCACATTCTCCCCTCTTCGTCTTCTCGGACTCCCGTACAGCCGTTAGGTCCTTTCCGGCGGCGCGCGTAACGAAACGGGCGAATAGAATTGTGACCAATAAGCACACTAATTTCGGTCAAATCGGCACGGAATTATATTTCCACATTTCATGGTTCCCGGCCCACCTGGGAGACTCGATCCAACCGCACGGCTGCAACACCAACGAACGGGCTCACCAGCTGGCGCGCGATTTCACGACCCGCGCAGCCGTCAACGGCCCACCTCGTAACGAGGCTTGCATCCAGAAAGACCCATTGTGCACCTTTCACGAAATCGTCTCACACTACCGCTTGGAAAGGAGGTGGTTCTCTCCTTTTCACCCAAAACTAAATAAACCACAAGCTAGCATGCTCAGAATGTTACAAACCCGCACTTACCCCACTCCGCGGTCCCTTAGCTGGATAGAGCCACACTTCCCGCAGTCGTGCCCCAAATGGGGAGCCGATTCATGCTCTTTCGATCACATGCTCTGGCTGTGCCCAACTATAGAAAACTCTATACTTTCCACAAAGGAGCACTGGGAGGAGTTCCTAAGAAGCGACCACCACCACATCCAACTCCAGGCAGTCCAGAAGGCCCACGACATCGCAACGGGATTTCGCCTCCCGGTGCCATCGCGGGCAGAGCCACCGACTTGACCTGAGGGAGCCTTCGGCTCCCCCTGGCCAGTTTCTCAGGACCAATTAAAGTTCTTGTCACCGTCACCCGGACTCCGCCGGGATCCAGCCCAGTCCCGCTGCGTGGGAGTCGGATACTTTGCCACTGAGCCACGAAAGCGATTGCTATCAGCGTCAGAAAAAGGCCCTGTGAACGCGCCCTAGGCAGGCCCGCAGGCGCAGATGACCCGTGCCTCCGCGAGTATGGTGGCGTCATCTAGTTAAGGTGCCTGCAAAAGCCGCATGCACAGGCACAGACGACGAGATGTGATTCAGACGAGGCGCGCAATAAACGCGATCCCGATGTGAGATGTGCGCCAGGTATTCTCGGCGCCCCTTCGGTACACGTTATGGCGTCTCCTCGCAAGGTACGAACCGCTGCTGAAGAAGCGAATCGTATAGCTACGTGCGCGGCTACACCTAAGCATCATCGGGCTCCACAGACTGCTGTGCAAAGAGCATTACAAACCGGAGCTCGCCGTCAACGCCGGGCGGACAGTTGAGATCGCTCTCGTCAAAACGAGGCGCAGAGACTTTGCCGCAAAGACCCTGTTGTGCCTGGTGCCGAAATTGCTACTCTTAAGCCGCTCGCTCCACCAGCTCAACCTGTGACTGTGCTGCTTGTGCCGCGCAGGCCTGTGACTTTTTTCCGTCGCGGTCGTCTGCTCGCCCCGTCCGTCGTCTGGATACGTTTTGCTGCCGGACGGGTGGGGGAATAACCGTCCGCGCAACAGATTTTCGTGGAGCCGTCCATCGTGTGGATCCACCATTATCAACCACGACCAGCCCTTCCCCGGTAGCGGCTGCGTGTGGCGCGGACGCGCAGGCTCCTATCTTGAAAGGCATCTGCGATAGGAACGCCGTGCAGCGCGTGCCGATAGCTTCGTGCGCACTGTTTTCTCGCCGCTTTGTCGGGCTTAGTTCGCGTTGAAGCGAGACGAAACACGCGGGCCACTATCTTGAAAGCAATCATTGATGGGGGCCAGTGCCTCCTCTATTTTAACCCGAAATCCTTAAGGGCCCCGTGTCGCACAAAATCCAGCGTTGGTGTCCGTGGCGGAGAAAATCATCCGCAACCACCCCGACCGCGCAGGCCCTTTGTCGTGGTGCATGGTGTTAGTGAACAAGAATTGAATTTCTCATAGTGAAATGCGTCAGAAAAATGGTAAAGTACAATTTAAGCTCAACCTACAGACATGATGGCGTCGTACTGTCATTTGAATGTACGAGAAAACATAATTCTGTTACGAGGAAACTTAAACACAAACCTCTTTTGCCAGCATTTCTACCATAACAACACCGGCTGACTCGGGGAGCCTGCTTGCGAAAATCTTATCAAGATGGCGCTGGCATACTCGGCAAGTCAAAGTGGGTCTTGGCCTGAGAAATGCGTTTTGGACACGCGCGCGCGTCGGGGCAATAGCAAACAATTAATAAAACAACGAAAAATGGTCCTAGGGCTTTCACATTTTAATATAACATGACTTATATTGCCCCTAGAAAAACGTCTTCCCAGCAATGCATTTCTGTTTAAAAGTGAAGCCAACTTTAAGGGGATCGGTGTAAGCTTGGTCTTTGTAAGCTGGCTTTCCCAAGTTCAGTGTGGCAGTGAATGAAGCCTACTTGCCGGATGGGAGCGATGCGATGCGAATGGTACCCGAAAACGCTATCGCGTTCTACTCTTAAAGGCGAAGCTTAAGCGCCCTCCAATTTTTTTTTTCAATGCCAGTGCAATCGCTCGCATCGCAATGGGAGCCGTTGGTCCGCCGTAGTTCCGTGAGTTGCCGCGATGTGACGCTACCCAGAGGGTACGACTGCTTGCGTCCCGCGTGCGTCTGATCGCACGCCGCTGCCGTTACGGAGTAGTTCCAGAGGAGATGCAGTAGACGCTTCACGCGTCTGTCAGGCTTACTTCCTCCGACTTCCATCCTGAGGCGGCACCCAGATGGTACTCTACCCCACGACCGTAAAGCAGGCGCGAACGCTAGCCGACGGGGGAGAGTAGAAAAGGACAATCGGAAAGGGTGGTGAACGGTTGGATCGGCCGCATCTGGCTGGCATTGAAAAAATAGAGGGGGCGCTGTGGGGGCAAACATTTCCAGACTATATATATTGTGGGATTTTTCTTGCCAAAACCACAACCTTATTATGAGGCGCGCTGTAGTGAGGGACTCGAGGTTAATTTTGATCACCTGGGGTTCTTTAACATGCACCCCATGCACGGTACACTTGCGTTCTTGCATTTCGCCGCCATCAAATTGCGGCCGCCGCAGCCGGGATTCGTTCCTGAGATCTCGCCATAGCCGCTAAGCCACCACGGCGGGTTGTGATGGGAGTGCGGCGAGTACTGTGTTCTCTCCGCTTAGTTGGCGTTCAAGCGAGAGGCAGCACGAAGGTGAATTCGCTCACACTGGGGGCGCTATCTTGAAAGCGATCGTCTTACGGGACGGACGGTTTTTCTCGTTGGGCAAGCATAGAAATGCTCACACATTCAATGCGAAACGAGTCAGCAACTTGCAGTAATCCTACGTGCCATCGCCGATGAGGGGCAATCTATTTTCGCGAGTCTCCAGAAAAGAAACGCAGACATGGCAAGCATCGTGTACGGCGGCATCGTTTGTATATACCAGCATCCGCCTGTGAACAGATGTAATCGCACCCCTGTGAGCAATAAACGAGCGAGCAGCAATAGCGGTGACCATTCCTAGATTAGAAACCAGATCAATTTTTGCGAGCGCGAAAAACGAATAGAGCCCGCGACATAAAACCTTCTTCTTTCTGTGGTTTTACGTGCCAAAACCAGTTCTGAATATGAGGCACGCCGTAGTGGAGGTGTCCGGATTAATTTTAGGGGCGAAGCTCCTTATAGCGGCAGCCGTTCCGTCCCCGTCGTCGTAGTAGTAGTGTGTAACCAGTCTGAGAAAAAAAATTCCGAAGTTGTGTCCGTAGCGCGGAATCGAACCAGGGACCCCTCGCTTCCGAGCGCGCGGCGTTAGCCCACTACGCCACGAAGCGAACATGGACACACGCACCACGATGGCAATAAATACCCAATATAAATACCCAAAGGCCGCGTTTCTAGCGCGTTTCTAACGCGTTTGTGCTAGCGCGTTACGGCCCGTGTAAGAAGCTGGTGTAAGACGCTGTGGCCTCTCCGCCTTACCTTCAACGCGTTTCGAACGCGCTGCCCAAAGCGGTGGCAAGTCAAGTTCAAGTCGAGGAGCGTTTATGAATACGGGGGGTATACTCTCTCAGCAGTCATGTGATGGCGTCGGCAAACGCGGTGCACATTCCGGCATGTGTAAATGGCTGCGTAAGACGCTGTGGCCGCTCCCCCTTACTAGAGAGTACTGCACGTTTCTAACGCGTTTGTGCTAGCGTCCCCTTAAGCGGGAGATCCGATGATTCCCTCCGGAGCTTCGCCCACTCATCATCATTCACCCCGTGGATATGCTGTGATTTTTTTTAGGGGCGAAGCTCCTTAGGCCGTGGGTCAGTCTCTCCTCCGTCGTAGCCACCTCGTCTAGTTCGTGAAGTGGTCACTAGATGGCGTTGGTGACGCTCGCTCCACAGAAATAGAGACCGAGAAATAGAGACCGTGAATTGGATGCAAAGAATGGAAACGAAAAGGACAGTGGAGATTTACAAGAATGAGAAGAAAGAAATTAGAAGGGAAAATCTGTACAATAACACAAAGGGCAGTGCCTTGCTATTTGAGGCTCGAGCCGGTTGCCTAAGGACGAAAACATATCGGAACAAATATTCGGAACTAGATGAGACATGTGTATGCTGCAGTAAAGATCCAGAGACCACTCAGCACATCCTAATGGAATGCGATGGGATCCACCCAGCGAGAACCGCAGGTAACGTGCAACTCCCAGAAGCGCTTGGGTTTAAAGTGGAAGGAAACATAAACAGATCAACCGTAGAGATCACCAAGAGACGATTAGAGTACTGGTGGAAAAAAAGCAGGGAAAAGATGGATACGACCTGATCTCTTAAAATCATAGGCAGCGGCACAAGGTAAATTTTTGAAAAAGAAAAATAATAATGAGAGGTATACAAAAATGCTAGATAAAGAACATGTATAGTATACCTGATTAAATCAAGCAGGCTAGGTGACTATTTGTCGCCGCCCCGTTTCAAAGGAGATGCCAATAAATCATCATCATCATCACCATACGCTACCAGACGGTAACATCTACGAAGGAGATGATGCGATGCGGTACATCACAGATGTTATTAGGAATAACTTCGGCACGAGAAAAAGCGCAGTTCAGACAACAGATCCAGCAACAGCAGAGAGGCCAGAGAGATCAAAATTTAGCATAGAAAGCTTTTATTGGAAAAAGGCAGCAGAAAATGTCCCTAACAACACGGCAGCAGGACCCGATGAAATCTCAATACAGCTAATCAAAAACCTCGGTCCAAAAAGCAAGGCACTGCTGACTAATGCCATAGAGCAAGTGATTAGAACAAAGAATATTCCCGTTGGATGGCGTGAAAGCAAGATGAATCTCATCTACAAAGGCAAAGGAGATAAGGATAAGACGAGCTCGTACAGGCCAGTTACAGTAACGTCGGTGATATATAGAATGGCAATGCAAGCCATAAAATTAGAACTGTCGAAGTGGGTGGAGGAAAACGGTGTATTGGGGGAACTACAGAATGGGTTCAGGCCAGGCAGACGCTTAGAAGACAATATGTTTGCACTAACTCTGTGCATAGAGATTTCAGTAGCTCAGAAAAGACCTTTATGGATAGCATTTCTAGATATTAAAGGAGCTTATGACAACGTAGACAGGGAATTGTTGTGGGATATTCTTCAATACGAAGGCATAGATGACGATTTCGTGGAGCTGCTGAGGGAGATATATAGAGACAACCTAGTACAAGTGGTATGGGAAGGTAGAAAAGGAAATGAAATGGTGGGAATTCACCAAGGATTGAAGCAAGGATGCCCTCTGTCACCATTGTTGTTCACGCTTTACGTCAAGGGTATAGAAAGACGACTGGAAAACAGCGAATTAGGTTTCGACTTATCCTACATGCGTAATGGACAAATGGTGCAACAGAAGGTCCCCGGACTGATGTACGCAGACGACATTGTGCTACTAGCGGACAATAAAAAAAGATTTACAGATACTTGCGAATATCTGTGGGAATGCAGCGACAAATCTATGCCTTAAGTTTAGCACATATAAATCAGGAATTATGATCTTTAATGAACACACGAGTAACTTCGTGGTGTCAATTCAACAGCAAGTAATACCCATAGTGAAGCAATATAAGTACCTCGGCGTACACATAAACGAAGGAAAGAATTACTCAAACAACCACCAAGATAATCTGAAAATAAAGGGGAAGCGGAATGCAGCAATAATAAAACACAGAGCACTGTGGGGCCGCAATAAGTATGAGGTGGTGCGTGGAATCTGGAAAGGAGTAATGGTGCCAGCGCTAACATTCGCAAATGCCATTATATGCTTAAAATCGGATATATTGGCGGGTTTGGAAGTTAACCAAAGATAAGTAGGCCGGTTGACTTTGGGAGCCCACGGTAATACCACAAATGAGGCAGTGCAGGGTGACATGGGTTGGGCCTCTTTTGAAGTCAGAGAAGCACAGAGCAAAATTAGTTTTGAAGAAAGGCTCAGGAACATGGATGAAAATAAATGGGCGGCTAAAGTGCACAAGTATCTCTACATGAAAAGCGTAGACACAGAATGGAGGAAGAGGTCAAGGAAGTTGGCAACCAAGTACAGGATAATCGAAACTGCAAATAGACAACCAGGAGTCATCAGAAAGAAAGTGAGAGAAATAGAGACCGTGAATTGGATGCAAAGAATGGAAACAAAAAGGACAATGGAGATTTACAAGAATGAGAAGAAAGAAATTAGAAGGGAAAATCTGTACGATAACACAAAGGGCAGTGCCTTGCTATTTGAGGCTCGAGCCGGTTGCCTAAGGACGAAAACATATCGGAACAAATATTCGGAACTAGATGAGACATGTGCATGCTGCAGTAAAGATTCAGAAACCACTCAGCACATCCTGATGGAGAGCGACGGGATCCACCCAGCGAGAACCGTAGGTAACGTGCTACTCCCAGAAGCGCTTGGTTTCAAAGTGGAAGGAAACATAAACAGATCAGCCGTAGAGATCAGCAAGAGACGATTTGAGTACTGGTGGAAAAAAAGCCGGGAAAAGATGGATACGACCTGATCTCTTAAAATCATAGGCAGCGGCATAAGGTAAATTTTTGAAAAATAAAAATAAAAATGAGAGGTATACAAAAATGCTAGATAAAGAACATGCATAGTATACCTGATTAAATCAAGCAGGCTAGGTGACTATTTGTCACCGCCCCGTTTCAAAGGGGATGCCAATAAATCATCATCATCATCACCATAGAGATACATGGTAAAGGCTAGTGAGACGGGATATCACTAGATGGCACTAGCGCAGCATAGTTGACACATTAAAATACGAGGTGGCGCTGCGGCTCTCGCTTTATTCTGATGTATGGGAGCGCATAGTGTGATGAACGATCACTAGATCATTGGATGGAGGCGATCGTTCGAGATGTTTCGATGCAGTACGATGGGAGACCGCTAGGGGTGAGAGCTATAAAATGCGCTCGCTCTTGGCGCGCTTCCTCTTTCGCCCGGAGTCGCTGCGCCATATGGAAGACAAGGCGGTGGAGCGGAGGGCACGCAAAGCGGCTGCAGCGCGCGCTTCGAGCCCGCGAAGCAGAAGGTGCACGGCGACGCCGAGAAGCGGATCCAGAAATTGTGAGAGCCCGAGAAGCGGCGAGATATGTGAGAGCCCGAGAAGCGGTGGTGTTATGCTGTGAAATTGATATGCTGTGAGAAACGGCTCAAGACCTGAAATTACCACTCACCATTTAGAGCCATAACGGGGAACATGTCGGTGCAAAGCTCTTTGACAGCGGAATCAACCTACTCACCATGTATCTAGCTCCCAACCTGTCGGTCGTAAATGTCAAGGCATACATTGACACGGCATTGAAAGATTACAATACAAAGTACAAGAATCCACCGTTCATACTGGTTGGTGATTTTAACGTGGATATCGCAGACAGGAACAATAATTGGCTTATACAACACATGACTTGCAGATATGCTCTCACGTGCACATCCTTTGACTACTTGAAACCCACGACCACCCGAGGGACGTGCATAGACATTGCATTTACGAATGTCCAACTGCAACCCATACAAGAACCGCTCTCTTTGCATTTCACGGACCATAAAGCCGTCAATTGGAAGGGACAACGGAAGCCAAAACTCATCTAAGAAAATGAATAAAAGTTCTTATATAACCTCACACACTGGTTCTCACGTCTTTAATGATGATGTAAAGGGCGAATTTTCACGGAAGAGTCATGAACCTCCGGAGCTTCACCCACTCATCATCATTCACCCCGTGGATATGCTGTGAAATTTTTTTGACCACCTGCGGCTCTTTAACGTGCATTACAACGCAAGCACACGGGCGTTTTTTTTTTTTTTTTTTTTTCATTTCGCCTCCATCGAAAAGCCTTAGCTAGCTGAGCCACCGCGGCTGGTCGCGACATGAAAGCAAAAGTAACCGCCGCGCGGTCGCCGACGTGCCGGCGTAAACACGCCACGGAATTAAAACAATTAAAACGAAAAGACTCCGAAATGAAAAAAAAAATTTCACTCTTAAATGTTTTTTTTTTTTTTTCATCACATAGTCTTTCGCGCTGCGCGAAAGACTCCGGGATGAATTTTTTTTTTATTTCATAAGCGCGCAGCGCGAAAATTTCGCGTTGCGCGCTTCTTCAACTGCCCTCGTTTGACAGGTCGAAGTGAGTCTTGGTTCTGCGCACTGCTATGTACTGTAAAATCTTATTCCACGGTAAATGATCCAGCGTTTTTTCGACTTCCGCAATTTTACGCAAAACAATCTGGTATATTTATGACATTGACAAACAGCACTTACATATACTGTAAGGAAGAAGAAGTACGCCGTGCAGAGCTCCGCAGCCGGATTGCCAGCGCTACTGAAGTGGGGCTCGGGCTCGACGCTATTCCTGGTGCGCCTTGCTAAGCCTACGCAGTTGTGTCTTCCTGTCAGCGTCCTTCGTGTCGTCCACAGCTGTGCCAGACTTCGTTGTCATATTTGGTGGAGGTTTGCTGGGTCTTCTGTCATCCTGGAATTGCGCAGCCGGATTCTCCCTGCTACCATGACCTCCGCAAGCACCACGAGCTTACCACCAGCTGCTCCCCAGTCCTCCGTATGCCCCGGCACACTCCGTCAGCGGGACCCTCCCTTCTTTAGCGGCAGTGATGACCACGACGTTGATGACTGGCTGTCATCATACGAACGCGTGAGTCGCAACAACAAATGGGATGACATCACGAAATTGACCACCGTCCCATTTTACCTCACCGGAATTGCCCACTTGTGGTTTCGAAACCACGAAAGCGAAGTCTCAAGCTGGACCGTGTTCAAGACGAAGTTCAGCGAGGTCTTCGGCCGTCCTGCTGTTCAAAAGCTTCGTGCCGAACAGCGTCTGCAGTCGCGCGCTCAGCAGCCTGGTGAGACCTTTACCAGCTACATTGAAGATGTCATCGATCTCTGCAAACGCGTCGATGCATCCATGCCTGAGGGCAATAAAATCAAACAAATCCTGAAGGGCATCGACGAGGACGCGTTTCAGATGCTCATTTCAAAGAGCCCCTCTACTGTTGCCCAAGTCATTGAACTATGCCAAAGCTATGACGAGCTACGCCGTCAACGCCTCCTCACCCGCCGCCCTAATCCCCATCAGGAATCGTTGTCCGGCTTGACCTCCCCTTTTCCAGATTCCACCCTCCTCTCGCAGATCAAGGCATTCGTCCGGGAAGAAGTTGCTCGCCAGCTCTCCCTTATCTCCAACAACCCGCCGGAGTCAAGTTCGTCCCTTAGTCCGACCCTACGACACGTTATAGAAGAACAAGTGTCCGAAGTTCTTCCTCTGGAGCGGGCGCCTCAACTCACCACCCCGTTGACTTACGCCGTTGACTTACGGATGATGGATACTATTCTTCGAGGCCTCAAATGGAACACGTGCTTGTGTTATTTGGATGATGTAGTAGTGTTTGCACCAGATTTTCCTACTCACCTTCATCGCTTGGAGCAGGTTTTACGCTGTCTCAGTGACGCTGGCCTCCAACTCAATCTGAAAAAATGTCACTTTGGGGCACGAAAGCTGACAATTCTCGGACATGTCGTATCGAAGGATGGCGTTCTCCCCGATGCCACAAAGCTCCGTGCTGTTAAAGAATTCCCAAGGCCGACGACTCTAAAAGACTTGCGTAGTTTCATTGGCCTCTGCTCGTACTTCCGCCGCTTCATTCGAAATTTCGCTTCGATTATGGCACCACTGACAGAGCTTCTTCGGGGAGACCCCAATCTTTCCGCATGGTCACCGCCTTGCGACGAGGCCTTCGCGACGCTACGGCGCCTGCTTACAACACCACCGATACTGCGCCATTTCGATCCCACTGCTCCCACGGAAATCCATACGGATGCTAGCGGCGTTGGTCTTGGCGCTGTGCTCGCCCAGCGAAAGCCCGGCTACCAGGAATATGTTGTTGCTTACGCGAGCCGCACTCTCACCAAGGCTGAGGCGAATTATTCAGTCACTGAAAAAGAATGCCTAGCGATCATCTGGGCCATTACAAAGTTTCGCCCATACCTGTACGGCCGGTCCTTCGATGTCGTTACCGATCACCATGCACTTTGCTGGTTGTCGTCCCTCAAGGATCCCTGCGGCCGCCTTGCCCGGTGGGCACTGAGGCTCCAAGAGTACGACATCCGTGTTGTCTACCGCTCCGGCAAGAAGCACGCCGATGCCGATGCTCTTTCGCGCTCGCCTGTCCACGCCGAAATTGTCAGTGTCTCCGTTCTAGATGACTCAGTTCCCCCATTCGCTTCTGTCGACATGGCTTTGGAGCAGCGCAAGGACTGCTGGATTTCATCTTTGATAGATTACATCTCCGATTCACCTGCACGCCCACCATCCCGAGCGCTCCGCCGACAAGCTTCGCACTTCGCCATCCGCGACGGAATCGTCTATCGCCGTAACTACAGTTCCGACGGCCGCAAATGGCTGCTTGTCATACCCCGGCAGCTCCGCACTGATGTATGCGCCGCTTTCCACGCCGACCCTCAGTGTGCACACGCTGGTCTCTTCAAGACCTACACCAGACTACGTCATAGGTTTTATTGGCGCGGTATGTACACATTTGTGCAAAAGTACATTCGCTCTTGCACCGAATGTCAACGCCGCAAGCCTGATCCTTGCCGCTCTTCTGGACCAATGCAACCTTTACCGTGCCCTTCGCGACCCTTTGACCGCGTTGGAATAGACCTATACGGGCCTCTGCCATACACAGCTGCTGGCAATCGCTGGGTCATTGTAGCCATAGACCACCTCACGAGGTATGCAGAAACGGCCGCTCTACCAGCCGCGACAGCTCGTGACGTTGCCTCCTTCCTGCTTCAACGCTTCGTTCTCCGTCACGGCGCCCCCCGCGAACTCCTGAGCGACCGAGGTCGCGTCTTTCTCGCCGATGTCATTCAAGAACTTCTCACTGAATGCCGCATTATTCATCGCTGTACCACCGCATATCACCCGCAAACAAATGGATTGACAGAGCGGTTTAACCGAACTCTTGGCGACATGCTTTCGATGTATGTCGCCTCCAACCACACAAACTGGGACCTCATCCTTCCCTATGTCACGTACGCCTACAATACGGCACCCCAGGCAACGACGGGCTTTTCTCCCTTCTTTCTTCTATACGGCCGAGAACCGTCATTTCCGATTGACACTATTCTTCCTTACCGTCCCGACTTATCAGAGGGTACACCGGTTTCCGAAGCCGCCCGGTATGCAGAAGAATGTCGGCAACTAGCTCGCTCTCTAACAACGCAAGAACAAGCGCTACAGAAATTTCGTCATGACGACGGGCGCCCCCACAGCCAGTTTTCGCCTGACGCTCTCGTTTGGTTGTGGGTGCCTCCTACTTCGACACCAGGTGTCTCCTCCAAGTTTGTATCCCGATACCATGGACCCTACCGGGTTCTACAGCAAACTTCTCCGGTGAACTACGTCATCGAACCTCTGACGCCCCCTACGGACCTGCGTCGCCGCAGCCGCGAAACTGTCCATGTCGATCGGCTCAAGCCGTATCACGAGCCCTTCGTCCTTACGACGCCTTAGGCCTCCTGTGCGGCTCCGTCTTCAGCGAGGGGGGAAGATGTAAGGAAGAAGAAGTACGCCGTGCAGAGCTCCGCAGCCGGATTGCCAGCGCTACTGAAGTGGGGCTCGGGCTCGACGCTATTCCTGGTGCGCCTTGCTAAGCCTACGCAGTTGTGTCTTCCTGTCAGCGTCCTTCGTGTCGTCCACAGCTGTGCCAGACTTCGTTGTCATATTACCGATTTCTTTAAAAAAAAGGCATTGTTTTGGTTAATCTCTTGACATGGCTTGTCCATGTTAGCTGGTAAAAAGGAAATTTTTTATGACACTAAATAATAGAGATGTGATATTTTTCGGTGTACCATTTGCTCATTAACGTCGCCGATACTGAGCAAGCTACTGAGCAGCCCGGGGCGAAACTTTCCGCTCTCAAGAGATCTTGCCAGATTCGTAAATTTGAGTACACTTTCTTACAAATTTAGAGCCTGACTTAGAGTTAGGAGCGAAGCAGTAAGTCTCCTTGTTGGTCTTCTTTGGTGGAGCAATGCCGCCTCTAATCTCGTCGGTCATTTTTCCGACCTGGAACATTCCACATCGGTTAGGAACTTGCAAACAGTACGAGAGACACGCAGCTCTTCACCTTTGAAACTCGCACGAACAGACGACATACAACTATTCCAATACAGGCTTTATTTTTTTTTTCTTTTGCTCAACGCCTGCCACCTGTAGCAGACGACTGGGGCGGCGGCACCGTTCTACTGACCGCAGCGCCAATTTTGTGTCATGACGCGGAGAAGCGGTGAACTGCGCTCCAGACGCGCCGGTCGGCACACCTACCCATCTAGCCACCGTAACCTCCGTTTGGTGCGAGATGTTGCGAGTACTAGCTGGTGCGGCTCGAGGTGGCGTTTGGGCCAGGAATCAACCAAGCCCATTGATGAATACGTCCGGTAGTAGGAATGAAGGAAAAAGGATTAATTGGCATTATTTACACTGGCCCCCTGTACGGAAGCCCACTCCATCAGGAGCATACCAAACGCTTGAGTGCACATCGGGACACGTCAGAGCCACACTCCTGCACCACAGGTCCCTTGGTTTTAATACTATCGTCTTCCTTAGGAGACGGACTTGGGAACCTGATGATGGTAGCTCAGCGAATCACAATCGTGGAATCGGTCGCAACAACTCTCCCAAGTTGACGCACCGTTCCGCCGGGCCCGCCTCCCATGTCGCCCCCCCCCCCTCCCCCGCATTCTTGAGTAAGCGTAGCCACCTGGGAAAATGAGCTCGAAGCTGTTCCCACGCTTTTGGGCAACGATGGCTCCTTTCATCAATTAGCGGGCTCTGCGTGACGGCCCTCTTGTCAGGATCAGGATTAGGTAATGATCTTCACGGTAATTACCGTATCCACGGATGGCGGGGGTTGTCGACTCGACGGGAGCTCCTCTGTTAACTGCGTCACAGTCTATGACACACCCAATCACTCTCGGTGCGCGCGCTGATGAATGGACCGCCTCGTGAGAAACGTCCAAATTATGCGCTTGTCAAGGTTGAGAATCAACATAGCCCATTTGAGCACCCCGTAGCTTGGGACGAAAAGTTGCGGGATGTGATGAACGTTGTGCATTCAAACTCTTCGAGGCGCCGAAACTTTTCTATTTCCGACCACTTCAACGTACAGATAATGAAATAGTCATCTAGCACACTTTTCAGTGGCATTGCTTGTCGTGCGGATGCGAACCTCTGCAACTAAATAGCACAGCTAGAAAAATAACTTTGGTTGTCTTTTTGTTATGCAGGCAAGGAAAGGGAAGGTCGCCGGGTGCCTGTACGTCGACCACATCGAACTGGACGACGCGAACTGCACCTGCCAGGACCGGGACCAGTTTCCGCTGCTCAGCAGCGTGCGAAAAGGAATGGCATGACTTTGAGACGCCATTGTGTCTGCCAGCCAAGTTGTGACGTGTGATAATCAGATAGTACTACAAAATGAATCGGAGATGCGCAAAATGTGTTTCAATGTACATCTTTTTCATTAAAATATCTATTCATTGTAGTAAGGGGACCAGAAACGGCAAATACTATTACCACATGAAGTGACATGACATTCATTAAGTTACAGGCCAATTGTATTAACCAGGAGGAGTGGAGGGCTTATTTATCACTACCTGCCTTGATGTAACGTGTGCGTCTAAGTGCTGGAGCCCCTTACGTAAGACACTATTGCAGTAACGAAAACCACGGTGAGAAATACCACCTGCGACCTCATGTTCAGTATCACAACGCCGTTATCACCGATCCACTGATTCCATATCCAGTAACACGTTTTAATTTGTTCTAAAACATCAGCCGTATTAGTTCTCTAGTGCTGCAAGTTTCATCTTAATTCATGGGAAATGCGGAAATCCTAATTAAGCCTGACGCTTGCGTGACGCCGAACACTATAAATTGCATTCTGTTATGCTCAGAAAACTAGAGGGGGGGGTGATGAAGTTAGGAAATTTGCAGGCGCAAGGTGGATTCAGCTAATGCAAGACAGGGGTAATTGGAGATCGCAGGGAGATGTCTTCGTCCTGCAGTGGACATAAATATAGGCTGATGATGATGATGGTGATTATGTTCAGAATAAATGCAACATAAGTAAAATAACTCACGACAGGAGACCAGTCTGGCAAATATTGTATCAATGAAATTGGAGGTGTCTTTCTTTTTTTTAATTTCTGCTCGCAACGCGCAATTTTCTGCATATTGCGGGGAAGTACTGTCACCAAAATTTTAATTAACAGTACATATAGCACATACTAAACACGCCAACTGATGCTGTTGAGGCTCGGGGTGGCGTTTAGGCAAGACATTCTCCACGCACAGGGATAAGTACGACTTGTAGTAGGAGCAAAACAGAAAGGGTTTATTTTACATTTTTACAATGGCCCAGATATGGAAGCCCACTCCATGTAGGAGCAGATTTAAATGTCGGGGCTTGCTACTTGTCTGAGAACACATGAGGACACGTCCGCCCCCTCACTGAACCAAACGTATGCTTTTAAAACAGTCGTTTTCCCCAGGTGACTTGCCTATGGAATCTGATGAGTGTGTCTCGGCCAGTCATTATCGTCGAACCGTTCACAAAATTCGTCCCATGACGTGGAACCATTCCGCCTGACTCTGCCTCCAATGTTGCACGATCGCCCCCACATACGAGGCAAGCACGTGGCAATTTGGGAACCTGAAGTCGACGCCGTTCCCACGGGAGTCATCGACGTTGGCCCCTTGCATCAATTAGTGGGCTCTGTGACGACCATCTTGCAGTGACCCGGGAAGCCTTGTCTTCACGGTTGTTACCGCGTCTTCAAAATCCGGTGGCTCTGGTCACTTTGAGGGGAGCTTTTTCGTTAAACCGTTAACAGTCGGCGCCAGGGCAGCGTCGACGTTGGGAGAGTGCTGATGAAGTGGGCTGCCTCGCGAGAAGCACCTATGGAATGCCCTTTGCTCTTTGGAGGCGTAACAGACTCCTCCGCCGCCGGGAAATTCGACCTGAGGTTGACCAGCTGTCAGGTTGCCCGAAGCGCCGGAGTTCTCTTCCAAAGTGATGGCTGAGAACCCACTGCAGCTGGGAGTCCCAGCACTCGCGTCATTGCGGCCACCTTCATAGGAAAACACAAGCACACGCACTCTGGTCGGCGTGCCCGAGCGACACGTCCACCGGCCGCCATGATCCCCGCATCGCTTTGCAAGTTCTACCACTCTCTCTGTCTCTCTTTTTTTTCGCAAAACAGAAATTAGTTGTCCTATCTCTATAACAGCGACAGTGATAGGTAGCGAACAAGTTAAAAAATACCCTCAGTTCAAAATCCCCGGCTGCATTCTGCATTCGTATTCTGACTCCCTTTTCTATACTTGACCTGGAATTTGTATTCTTGCAAAATGAGACTCTATCTCCCGTTTTTACTTTGCTTGAAGCAACATTTGCTTCAGCCAGGCAAGATGACAATGGCCACTCTAGACCGTGAATTTCATGCCTTGAATTTGGTGCCTCGGCTACATTTCGGTGGCGACATCGTGGCGACCTCTCATCCATCCTATCTTCACCTGTGAATAAACATCGATCATCCGTAACAGTTTTTGGTGGAAGGTGCTGGGTACCCCCACCACCACGCAACACGGCCAACACGGTTCTCCAACCTCCTGATCTGCGTCGAAGCCACCGAATCACTGGATTGCCCGCATTACTTCCTGTGTCTCAGATGTCCCACACCGAAGCCAACACTCGCACGGAACCAGTGGCATCTTCGACCAAAACTATGGCTAGTCCGTGGCAGCGCCAACATCTGGTAGAGCCTCGCACATTCGGAGGGAAGCCCGGCGAGGACGTCGAAGAATGGCTTAACCACTACGAACGGGTGAGCAAGCACTATCGTTGGGACAGCGTAATGCGACTCTCCAACGTAGTCTTCTTTCTGATGGACACGGCGCTCGTGTGGTTCGATAATCACGAGGAAACTCTGACAACGTGGGATCGTTTCACGTCCGAAATCAAGGAGCGTTTTGGTGATTCAATCGCAAAGAAGAAGCAGGCCGAGCAAACGCTCCTTCAAAGAGCTCAAGTTCCGGGTGAGACGTGCACGACCTACATCGAAAACGTGCTCAAGCTATGCAGGACGGCCAATCCTCGTATGTCAGAGGCGGACAAAGTTGTCCATTTGTTGAAGGGAATCGCGGAGGACGTTCACAACTTTCTCATTGGTAAAGAGAACCTTGGCTCAGTCACCGACGTAATACGTCATTACCGTACCTTTGAGGCTCTCAAACTGCGCCGCATAATCCCGAAGTTTGGCCGGCTAGCAAACGTCACAACTGTTGCAAGCATTGAAGACGAGATCCCATCAGTCGATCTCGCGACGACCATTCGACAGATTGTTAGAGAGGAGCTACGTCGTTGCACGGAATTGAACAATGAGGTCCGCGATAGTCAACATCTGTACAATCCTCCACCAGCCCCCCTTTCCATCGCTGCAACGACTGTCGAGGAGTACCGCTCGAGAAGGCCAATGAGAACGCAACAGAACTACCACCGGGAAACTGGCAACGGGCGTGCTGAGGGATATGCCCGTTGCTCAGCAACGGCCTACTCGGAGCCACGGACATACCCATCCTACCTGAACGTTAGCCGCGAGCCTCCCGTGTGTTATACCTGCGGTGTCACAGGACACATCTCTCGATTCTGTCGTCAGCGTCGTTGGGCGCCGAGGTGGTACGAGTCACAGCCAACGTCCTATGGCACTGAACATCCTAACGTCGACAATTCCTGGCCTCCACGCTCCTTTACTTCGTCGACGACCTTGCCAATCAACAGTCCTCGATGGAATCACCGCAGCGACTCGCCCGTTTCAGACCGCAGTCTCACTCCACCTTCTTCACGTCAACGTCGCTATCCTTCACCGAGTCGACGTTCATTATCACCACCGCCGTCGGGAAACTAGACTGCACGGCCGATGGAGGTGAGGTCGCCAGACTCGTCATGACACTGATACCTCCACCGGTTACAATGCTGGGAAACAAAGTGGAAGTGACAATCGATGGTATATGTACAATGGCATTGGTGGACACCGGGGCTATGAGATCTGGTATGAGCCTTTCTTTCAAGAACCGGCTTCGACGCAAAGTGATGTTTTCCCTCGACACGCATGCTAAATTCCGCGAAGTAAGCAGTGAAATATTGCGTCCCCTTGGTGTTTGTGCTGTGAATGTGTTACTGCCGGACAAGTGTTATTTAACATAGTTTGTGATTTTGGAACGCTGCACGCACGACGTTATATTAGGGATAGACTTCCTGCAAACCTGCGGGGCTTCAGTCAATTGTGGTGCTGGCGAGCTTTCGATAAATAGCGGAAAACCTGGGGTCGATGCTTGTAAGGACCGTCATTATCAGACCTCATGAATCAACAACCTGCTGGACAAAAAACGTTTGCCGTTGCTGAGGGAGTGACGCTGCCTCCGTGGTCTTTAGCACCGGTATCCGTCATGGCATCGTGTACAGACACTTCATTTGACGCCGTGGTACAACCCTTTGGCGACTCTTGTGGGAAGAAGAACCTACTAGTACCCAATAGTATTGTATCTGTGAACAATGGTAGCGCATTTTTTGTGGACGTTAAATTGTTCTGCCGTCCCTGTGCGTGTTCCCGAACACATGAAGATTGCTGTCTTCGACGACGTCACGTGCTGTTCATCGATGGTCGTCAGGGACGAGGATCCCACTGATGGACGAGCCACTTGCCCTTACGAGCAGAAAATTCTACGCATGGTCAGCAAGTCTTTGTCTTCACGTGAACTGGACACCTTAGTACAACTGCTAGCGCAGTATGCTTCCGTGTTCGATTTCTCTCAAGACGAGCACCATACAACTATGCCATACTCGCGTTCTCGTCATCGCATTGACACAGGATCGGCACATCCTCTTCGGCAAAAGCCCTACCGAGTGTCCTCATCAGAGCGCAAGATTATTGCGGACCAGGTACAAGAGATGCTGAGGAAAAATGTGATTCAAGAATCATCAAGCCCGTGGGCCGCACATGTCATCCTGGTAAAGAAAAAAGATGGCTCGTGGGTATTGCCACCTGTAGGTAGTGGGTCGAGGGCAAGAGTGGGTCGAGCCCAAGAGAAGAAAGAAGACCGCACGCTCCTTCTCTGCTCGAGCCAGCCCCGACGGTCGCGTCTTCCAAGAGCCAGCTGCTCTACGTTTATTAAACCTTCAGGACTACTTCTCGAGGCTCGTGACAAACTGGTGGAGGTGCTGGTTAAGCGTCTTCACGGATGTTGCAGACCCCTCCAAGGATCCGCGCTACGAATCCAGTGCCTGTCGACACTCCCGTGCATCGGGCCAGCCGCAGGATCAGGGGACTGTCTCCAGAAGTCGTCAACGCTACAGTTCCCACCACATCAACCGGTATGACCAGCGCTTCTCTTCAAACCGCCCCAACCGGTACGGGAAGCACGATGTCGAACCGTTACACACTTGAGAGCCCACAGATCCCGAAGACGTTTCATGGCACAGTGTTCGAAGACGTCGAAGACTGGATGGTCGAATACGAGCGCGTGGCCTCCGTGAACGAATGGAACGACACGGAGAAACTCCGACACGTCTACTTCTACCTGGAGGATGGCGCGCGTACGTGGTTTCAGAACCGCGAGGGGCAACTGACGTCGTGGCGCGAGTTTTGTCGTCAGCTTTTGGAGACATACACCAGTCCTGATCGCCACGAACGAGCGGAACGTGCGATTCAGGCCCGCGTCCAGTTGCCAAACGAAACTGTGACCACTTACGTCGAAGACATGACGCGCCTCTTCCGACGGGCGGATCCAAGAATGACGGAGGAGAAGAAGTTACGTCATCTGATGCGCGGGGTCAAGGAGCAACTCTTCGCTGGCCTCGTACGGAGCCCTCCGAAGACGGTCGCGGAGTTCTTGTCCGAGGCCGTGACTATGGAAAAGATGCTTCTGCATCGCTCGAACATGTATGAGCGGCAAGTGAACAGCATGTCTGCTGCTGACATTTTCACTGCCATAGGAAGCAACGGTGACTGTCTGCGAGAACTCATCCGCTCTGTCGTGCGTGAAGAGTTGCAAAAGGCCGCCGTAACACCGCACCCTACGGTAAGCTCCATAGCGAGCATTATCAAAGACGAAGTGCACCAGGCGCTCCGTGACACCTTGCCTCCTGCTTACGCTGCGGCAGTACCTGTTGAATATCCGCGTGCGACCTACGCGGAAGCCCTGAAGCGCCCTTCTCCCTCTCCGCCGCTGTTCGTTCGTGCTCCTTCTACGGTGTCAATTCAGTCGGCGCAGCCGATGTCGTACTACGACGCTGGGTATACACCGCCGCCGGTTGTTCATGCCGCTCCATTTGCCCACCATTCGGAGCAAGTGGTTCGCTACGTCGACGACAGACGCCCGCCCCCTCGGAAGTCGGATGTTTGGCGCACACCCGATCATCGGCCTCTGTGCTTCCACTGCGGTGAAGCTGACCACCTGTACCGCCAGTGCCCATACCGGCGCCTTGGGATTCGCGGCTTTTCCGCATACTCGCCGCCACCCCGATACGGCCAGCGACCCCGGGACATTGAGGACTACCTCTCTCAGCAGCGCTTGCCACCGCCTGCCAGGCGGCAGTCGCGATCGCCGTCTCCCAGACGATTTTCACCTCCGCCCCAGCGCTATTCTCCCGAGCAGTCGACCAGTCCCCGCCGGGAAAACTAACTGAGGCGATCTTTGGGGGCGAGGTCGCTGACGGTCGAAGCGCTGAAGGCCTCCGACGGACGCAGTTACGGAAACATACCGATCCGCCATCACCTGCAGCTGAACGAGACGACCGGCTTTCGCTCGATATACCAGTGACCATTGACGGTTATGCCGCGAGTGCTTTAGTGGACACCGGCGCAGACTACAGGATACTAAGCAGGAAAATAGCAACGCAGCTGAAGAAAGTGATCACGCCCTGGCATAACTCGCAGATTCGGATGGCTGGCGGCCACGTCGTTACTCCGCTGGGCGCCTGCACGACTAGAGTTGAGATTCAAGGATCTACATTCGTTGCGAGCTGCCTTGTCTTACGCGAATGCTCCCGCGACGTTATTCTTGGGGTTGACTTCCTGCAGGAGTACGGCGCGATTATCGATCTGCAAGAGCGTCGTATCACTTTCTCTGCCGCACGAGCAATCGACGTGCAAGACGGCCAACGGCGCGACGACGTATTTCGTGTTTCGGCAGACAGTGTAACGCTTCCTCCACGAGCCAGTGTCCTCGTCGACGTTACATGCTGTGGCTTACGCGATGGCGAAGCGGTGGCCGAAAGTAACTTGGAACACCTACTGAAGCAAGGTGTTTGTGTGCCTCGAAGTGTTATACAGATTCGTGCTGGTCATTCGCAATTGCTTGTTACCAACTTTATAGCTACGAGCACCGACACCTGTTTCGCGGCACTTCGTTAGCGTTTGCTGACGCAGTAGCAAACGTTAACAACTGCTTCACGTCAGAAGTAGTGGAGACAGCAGACACGTCTCTGGGCCATCTCGACATCAATTCTGAACTGTCCACCGATAGCCAGACAGCACTGCGCAAGCTCCTGCTTGAATTCAGGACCTGCTTCGCACATTCTTCCAAGGTACGCCAGACTTCGATCACTAAACACAGGACCATCACGTACGAAGACGCACGCCCGATACACCAGCAGCCTTACCGCGTGTCGGCAAAAGAACGCGAAGCCTTACGTACGCAAGTCCGCGAGATACTTGACGATGGCGTCATCGAACCTTCTAACAGCCCGTGGTCGTCTCCGGTCGTTCTTGTCAAAAAGAAAGACAGAACGCTACGCTTCTGTGTCGACTACCGCAAGCTCAACAACGTGACTAAAAAGGACGTGTACCCGCTGCCGCGTATCGACGACTCGTTAGATAGACTGCGGCGTGCCCAGTACTTTTCGTCACTCGATTTGAAAAGTGGATACTGGCAGATCGAGGTAGACGAACGCGACCGCGAGAAAACAGCCTTTGTGACTCCAGATGGGCTCTATGAATTTCGAGTGCTTCCTTTTGGCTTGTGTTCAGCCCCGGCTACTTTCCAGCGAATGATGGACACTGTCCTTACTGGACTGAAGTGGCAGGCCTGTATTGTGTACCTGGATGATGTGGTCATCTTCTCTGAAACGTTCGAGCAGCACCTTCACCGCCTACGGAGTGTGCTAGAAGCCATCCGATCGGCAGACCTCACACTTAAGCCCGAAAAGTGCCACTTTGGTTACGATGAGCTCAAGTTCCTCGGGCATGTAGTAAGCGCCAAAGGGGTCCGACCCGATCCCGACAAGCTTGCCGCTGTGGCCGCGTTTCCAGCTCCTGCCGATAAGAAGGCCGTGCGGCGCTTCATGGGTTTGTGCGCCTACTATCGCCGGTTTATTAAAGGCTTTTCGAAGATACCGGAACCCCTGACACGCCTTACGAGGGACGATACGCCATTTGTGTGGCATAATGAGCAACAGGCGGCTTTTGCTGAATTACGACAGCGCCTGCAGTCAGCACCCGTTCTTGCACATTTTGACGATGATGCTGATACTGAGGTGCATACCGACGCCAGCAGCATTGGCCTTGGCGCAGTGCTCGTCCAGCTTCAAGATGGAGTGGAAAGAGTTATAGCGTATGCCAGCCGCTCCCTGTCCCGTGGCGAGGCGAATTATTCGACTACGGAGAAAGAGAGCCTCGCGGTCGTGTGGGCGATCATCAAGTTTCGCCCCTATCTCTATGGTCGTCCCTTCAAAGTAGTGACGGACCACCATGGTCTCTGTTGGTTGGCAAGCATGCGCGACCCTTCAGGACGACTGGCACGGTGGAGCTTGCGGCTACAGGAATTTGACATCACCATCGTTTATAAGTCTGGCCGTAAGCATGAAGACGCTGACACGCTGTCCCGCGCACCCATGCATCCTGCCAGTCAGGAAACAGAGGATGATGACGGATTCCTGGGCGCCATTAGTTCGTCGGACTTGAGCAGACGGCAGCGTGACGACGCTGAGATTAGACCGATCATCGATCATTTAGAGGGCCGCGACACAACCATACCACGCCATCTGTCCCGCTCGCTGACGTCCTTCTGTCTGCGAGACAACGTGCTTTATAAGAAGAATGCTCGTTCGACCAGCCGTGCTTACCTCCTGGTGGTTCCAAGAGACATGCGCGACGACATCCTCTTCGCTTGCCATGACGAACCGACATCTGGTCATTTAGGCTTTTCACGAACACTTGCTAAGCGAAATGTACTATTGGCCCGGGCTTTCAGCAAGCGTCAAACAGTACGTTAAAGGCTGCCGTGAATGCCAGCGCCGCAAGACACCATCCGTTAAACCGACTGGCTTACTTCAGCCAATTGAAGCACCTCACACGCCTTTCGACCAAGTCGGCATGGACATTCTCGGACCGTTTCCTCTCTCGGCCGACGGTAACAAATGGGTGATCGTCGCGACTGATTATTTAACACGCTATGCTGAGACGCAGGCGATCCCACGAGCCACGGCCTCAGAGGTAGCGCAGTTCTTCATGCGCCACATCGTCTTGCGTCACGGTGCTCCCTCCACTGTAATAACCGACAGAGGGACAGCTTTCACAGCGCAGCTTATGGACGAAGTTTTTGAATTGAGCAACACCAGGCATCGCAAGACGACCGCGTACCATCCGCAGACCAACGGACTTACCGAGCGACTGAATAAGACTGTCACAGACATGCTCGCAATGTACATCGACGTTCAACACAAAACATGGGATCGGATCTTGCCTTACGTGACCTTCGCGTATAACACCGCCGTGCAAGAGACGACGCGCTTCACGCCCTTTCGCCTTCTCTACGGTCGCGAAGTCCAGACGATGCTGGACGCTATGCTGCCGTGTCAAGACGCTGACCAATTGAAAACTGACGCCGAGGAATTTGCAGAGCGTGCTGAGGAAGCTCGGCAGCTCGCGCGGCTGCATATCGGCCAGCAGCAGCAGGCAGACGCACGACGCTACAACATCCGCCACAGGGACGTGTCCTACAACCCCGGGGACCAAGTTTGGGTGTGGACCCCCGTTCGCCGTCGTGGCCTCTGTGAAAAGCTTCTGAGCCGGTATTTCGGTCCGTATAAAGTGCTCCGCCGCGTCAGTCACGTAAACTACGAAGTTGTTCCGGACACAACATCGCAGACACGGAGTAGGACACAAAGACAACCGACCTCAGACATAGTTCATGTTGTGCCCATGAAGCCGTACATTGCGCGTCCGTAATTTTTTTTTTGTTTTCATTTTTTTTCTTTCATTCCCTTCTTTGTTTCTACTTTTCATTTATCTTTGGGAGCTTGCTTCTTCGTTCATTGACTGTGCCGGCGTCACGGCTACATTTTTTTTGTGTACTTTCGCTTTGCCTGCCTTACTCTTCTTTGTCTTCTACGCCTATTTTTTTAGCATCGAGGCGATGCTTTTGTTCGGAAGGGGGGATATTGCCACCTGTGGGTAGTGGGTCGAGAGCAAGAGTGGGTCGAGCCCAAGAGAAGAAAGAAGACCGCGCGCTCATTCTCTGCTCGAGCCAGCCCCGACGGTCGCGTCTTCCAAGAACCAGCTGCTCTACGTTTATTAAACCTTCAGGACTACTTCTCGAGGCTCGTGACAATATTTTGTGTTGATTATAGGCGACCTGGGATTAATTTTGACCACCCGGGATTGCACTACAACGCAAGCACACGGGCGTTTTCGCCTCCATCGAAATGCTGCCGCCGCGGCCGGGATTCGATCCCGCGACCTCATGCTCAGCAGCGTAACGCCTTAGCTGACTGAGCCACCCCTGTGGGTCTTTGTATTATGCCTAAGTTTCGAAATTAAAAAAGTCATAAACGCCACGCTGATTTACCAGTACAGCCTACTGCACTCGTTTTTCTTTTCAAAGAAAAACACCAAACATTTGTTGAACTTTCATTTAAGGCTGAAAAAACAAATAGGCGATACCCGAACTAGAGGCCACGAGAGATGGTTGGTACCGCGATGGCGGACATCTTATGGCAAACGCTCGCTGACTTTAGATGTCCAGTATAATTTGAACAGATATCAGCAGCACGGGATGGATTTTAAGAACGTTTCTGAAAAAAATGTCGCAGTTTCACTCGAATGGCGAAGCATCAATTGCTATAGCAAATTAGTAGATAGCTATACTGAATAAGGATACTAGTTTTATCAGCTGTATAAACTTGGACATCCAGCAGCACCAGCAACGCGCCGAAGTGATGTCGACGCCGTCGGCGTTTTGCCCGCGTTGACTCCGAACGCTCGCGGCGTTGGTGACTGTTGACGGTGCCTCTGGAGGCGGCTCGGAGGTTTTCGATGAGATCAGAACGGGACACTCATCGAGCAGCGTCGGAAGTTTTCCACCTTCTGCCTCGCAACGTTTTATTGCGATAGCAATTATATGGACACTCCAAAGCAGATTTCTGCCGTCGGCGTCGCCGTCGCCGTCGCCGTGAGGTTCCGTATGACGTCAATGGAGATGAAATCGTCGCCGCGCGCCGCCGAACGCTGTATGTGCGAGGGAAAGGACGCGAGGGACGCGCGCTTTCACGGGGAGTGAACGCACGGCGGAGAACAAACGCGCGTTCTGTGCCGTGCTCCCTTAAGGGCTGCAGAAGTAGGCGTCTCTTTCCTCCTTTACAATCACCATATATGTAGAGCAAACGCGCCTTCTTCTGACGCACGAAAGGCCGTGGGGGGGAGGGAGGGGACGTTTAGCTGCGGCACCAAGTACCTATTTATATCAGAGGCTCTGGCAACAGTCACCAACGCCGCACGCATTTTGTGCGAACGTGGGCAAAACGCCGACGGCGTCGACAACAGTTCTGCGTGTTGCCGGTGCTGCTGCATGTCCAAGTTTATACAGCTGATAAAGCTACTATCATTACTCCGTATAGCTCTCTACAAATTTGCTATCGCAATTGATGCTTCGCCTTTCAGGTGAAACTGCAACAACTTTTTATATAAATACGCATTTGGTGCCGCCGCTAAACGTCGCCTCCCCTCCCCTCCCCCCCCCCCCCCCCCCCCCTTGGCCTTTCGCACGACGGAAGAAGTGGTGTTTGCTCTGCGTCGTGCGTTCGCCGCCCGTGAAATCGCGCCTCCCTCGCGCGCTATCACTCGCACATACAACATACGGCGCGCGGCGATGATTTCATCGCCGTTGGAGTTCATACGGAACCTCACGGCGACATTATATAACATATATAATGTTATCATGACCATGTTGTTCTATGTCACACCTTGGCTCTCTGCGCACGCGCGAAAGTTAACCTTTTTTCTGTATGTTCTGACGCTGTCATTAAACAGTTGGTAGTTTGGCGCTTCATTGTCTCCTCTTTTCTGTCCCCTTTTCACGAAATGTATTTCACGCCACATTCAAGTATACCTAGGAAATACCATGTAACCGGAGCATGCAGCTTGCTTGTTTGCTAGCTTGCTGCTTACATCATGGTCCTTACCCGCTACGAAGGATTCCCCATTAAGTCGGCAGTTAAAGGGATAAGTAGAAAGAGAAGACATAGTAAGGAAAAACAAGTGGAAAATCGGACAAGTAGTGTAAAAAAAGAGTACACGAAGACAATAAATTTTGCAAGAATCGAGTAATGTCGAATACGATCGGCAATACGAGAGGCCCTAAGTGGGTGAGGGCAATTTTTGCCTGGCTCTGTTTTTCTGTTCTTTCTGGCAGCTCCGAAAAGTCTGAAGCGCCTTCTGGGCGCAGTTGCCAGAGCAATTTCTAATATTATGGATGTTTTTTCTCGAATACTGCTGCTCTTGCTTCACATCACCTGTAATAGAAGTCACACTGAGTAGCTGTAATGCAGTGATTTGGGCTTGTTGGTATGACATCGTGAGGTTTATAGCACATGAAAAAACCGAAAAAACGAAGCAGGACGTGACACACACAGGCACTAACTTGCAACAATCTTTATTACGAGCAAAAGACGCACACATATATACAACTTTTTCGCATACATCGTTATACATGCGCTGTTTGCAAAAACCTTCCTTACACACCATTACACAGGTAAGCTAACTCTTTGCGGGAAATGGCAATTGATGGTTTTGAAACACAGCTTATCCCCGAGCCTATCAATGATTTCCGCTTCTATGATTTCGCGAGCTAATCTTCCTCGGGCTCTTCCCACGATGGAGCAGTCCCTGTATGCTGGAGCACACGTCGAGTGGTCACCATCATCCGCACCGGCAACAGCGCACTTGCAATGCCTGCAGTGAGCGTCAAGGAACCCACTCCGCTTTTCTGTCACGTTATACCGGCGTTACTTTAAACGCTTGTCGAGGCACCTTCCGCTTTCTCCCACGTAATTTTCCCCACACTTTAAAGGAAGGTTGTAAACAACTGCTCCCGCCCATTCAACGAACGGGTCCTGGTGTTTATTTTTAAGGCGAAAGCCTTTAATGGTTCATACTCGCGGCGTCCGACCGACCGTCCGTCCGTGGCCTGGAATGGTGCCAGCTGTGGCCTCTCCCCTTCACACCCTCTCAGAAATTACCTGATGGCACAGCGGCGCATAGCAACAGTTTTGCCGCCACAGCTGTGGCCTCTTCACCTTACACTCTTTCAGCAATCACGTGATGGCATAGCGGCGGCGTCCGACTGTCCATCCCTCCGTGCCCTGGAGCGGTGCCAGCTGTCGCCTGAAGAAGCGCTTGCAGTCAGGTTGTCGACTGGGCTCTTTGTAGTCTATGTGTGCTTGGCCCCAAACCTCGGACAAGAAGCAGCCATTGCGTTTGAGAATCGCATCCTACCAACAAGCGTCAGGCATCGGCCGATGGTCGTTGTCGGGGATTTCAACCAAGATGCTAGTAACAGACATGCATTTGTCATTGGTCTACAAAGTTCACTAGCATTACAGTTGGTCACACCAGCGACAAAAAAAGGCATGACATAGTCAGTCGAATGGCCACAGGCTTTCACCGAACACTCTTTGGTGTTTACAAAGTGTCCTTCAATTTTGCACATGCGCTTTTGAGACAGGCCTGGCTTAGTTAGTCTGTACAGACGTTGCAATTTTCTAGATACTGAAAACACAACCCTAACCTTCGCACGTTGACCTATTTTCTTTAAACCGTGCGATAGGCTATATATACCAACTACATATACGAACTACATATACTAACTACATATACGGGATGACAGCTACACTCCTCGAATCTACAGAAGGCAGGCTGGCGGAATTCTTTGACAACTTCGACTTGAGCCGACGCTGAGCAACGCTAATAAGAACATGTGTAGGGTAACGTGCCAATCGAAGACGGAAGATCTGATCGTTAAAGCTTTCGGCCATCTGCTCAGGGCATGACTTACATAATGCGTTTGACAAGCATGTCTTTGCGATTCCCCTCTTAACCAACTTAGAGTGCGCCGAGTGATATTGGAGCAGTGGCTTGTTCGCGCGAGGCTCGTACTTCGAGCATACATGGTCGTGTAGGCTTAAATAAAATTTAGTTGGAAGTTAGCGCCCGTCCGTTGTACCTGTCTTCTTTTTGTCCTCGTCTCCCTTGTGCTGTTTTTTTTTCTAGGTAAAGAGAGAAAGCCGCAGTTTCGCCCGAAAGCGCAGGATCTATTGCGACTGCAAATTAGTGGACAGCTATACGAAGTAAGGATAGTATTTTTATCAGTCGTATAAACTTGTAAACATAGGCATACTAACTACATGATCAAGCATCGTGTCACGCGCGTAGAAGCAAACACCTGACTGGATGAACGCGTAAACTCGCTCTCAAAACGCCGGAGTGAGAAAGCGTGCGGCAGCGAGTGAATTGACCTTCGTGCTGCGTTTCGCATCAAAGTTTATTTTGTGAGACGACGCCCGAGACGAAGGCAGAGCTCTTGTATTGTCAGACAGCGTGAGACAGCCCACCAACACCAACCCGACAAAATTACTATGATTATGAGGATGGGTATATACACATAAAGACGATGATGAACTGCACAGTTAGCGCTCACACTAACCCCCCCCCCCCCCCTCACGAAAGCGGCTGGTAAGGCAGTGAGTCAGAAACGGTCTGAACGCCGCAGATACGGCTTCAGGCGAGAGACGTGAACAATTTCAGTGCTGCGGCAACGGCGGTCAGTAACCGAGGTAACAGGAGCTACGCGCTAGTTCACGGCAGATGTTTTTTCAAGCACGGTATATGGGCCGCGATACCTGCGAAGAAATTGTTCACAGAGCCCTGGCACTCGAACAGGTGTCCACAGGAGCACTTCGTCGCCTGGGCGGAACGAAATGACACGACGGGTCGCATCACAACGGACTTTCCTCTTGTCCTGAATGGTCGCGGTGTGGGCGCGCGCAATTTCGCGGCAGTGGGCGACGCGGGCGGCGAACTCCTCTGGTAGAGATGTAGATGGAACAGAAGGCGTAGAGAGAAAAGTGGGGTCCACCATATGCGGAAAGTTTTCGTTTGCCCGGGGGGGGGGGGGGGGCTGGGGCCCGACCAGCTTGCCTAAGCGGTCGTATATATATATATATATATATATATATATATATTGTAAGCACATTTCACGTACTTCATCGTTCTCATTTGTATATAGCCATCATCATCCCTGTTTCTCTTCTTCGTGTTTGAGCCTCGGCCGTGCCGGTGGAATAAACGGGTCTGCCAGTGCTGCCTGTCCTGGTCGTCTTCCGTCTTTCAAAGTGGTGGAGGTGCGTCAAGATCCCGACGTCCTCCTGCGTTCCTGCCCTACCTGGAGCTACGTTCCGGTCGCCTCCTGCGCCCGGCCACCCCCACAGCTATGACCACCCCTGCGTCGGCCGCCGGCACTATCGCTACCCCTGACGCTCCTGCTCCTACGACATCGGCTGCACTGACATCGTGCACCATTACCACCCCTCATCGTGATCCACCAGTCTTTGCGGGTCTCCGTGGGGAAGACGTCGACGACTGGCTCGACAACTACAACCGCGTGAGTTCGGCCAATGGGTGGACCGATAGACAGAAGTTGACTACCGTCGCGTTCTATCTGACCCACGTTGCGAAGACGTGATATTTTAACCATGAAACTGACTTCACCGACTGGTCAGCGTTTACTACCAGCTTGCGGCAAATTTTCGCGTCTTCATCTGGCCGTTCAGAAGTCGCCAAACAGAAGCTCGCTGCGCGTGCTCAACTTCCGCAAGAGTCATATACATCGTACATCGAAGATGTCCTGGCTCTATGCCGCCGCGCCAACGTTGGAATGACGGAAGCCGAACGCATTCTCCACATTCTTAAAGGCATTGGTTCCATCGCATTCAACGCCTTAGCTGTCCAAAATCCTACCTCGGTTCAAGATATTACATCGACGTGCCAGCGCTTGGACGAGCTTCAGGCCCTCCGTCTTCACCGTGACAGCGACCTTCCAATGCCACCTCATTCTGATTTACGTGCTCTTATCCGCTCTATTATTCGCGAAGAACTTCAGGAGCAGCAACAGCGGCGATCCACTGTTGTTCCCGCCCCATCGCCAACGTTCGACTTGCGCAACTTTGTGAAGGAGGAGTTGGCAGCCATGACGACACCGACAACGTCTGTTGCCCCAGCAGCGTTCCCGATGCCCACATACGCGGAAGTCGCTGCAATGCCACCTGCTACTGTCCCTTCTGGGCCTCCTGACCTCACCTGCGGCCATTTGGCCTCTATGGGCGCCCGAGCACCTGCTGCACCTTCGTATACTGCGTGGCGTCCACCTCGTCCGGTCTGCTTTTACTGCGGTATACGGGGCCACATATCGCGTTACTGCCGTCGCCGCCAGCTGGATGTAAGCCGAGGCTATGCCGATTTCGAGCGAGACGAGAACCGCCGACACGACGCTTACTACCCAGGCCCGTCCGCTTTCACGCAGCGTCGCTCTCCATCTCCTCCAGCGTCTCCACGTCTGCCTCAGGGCTCCCGTTCGGCTAGACGACGTTCTCCTTCTCCCTACCGCCGCTCTGCATCACCGCTTCGCCCCATCTCCCGCCTTGCTGACCAACACTCGGAAAACTAAGGATTGCAGTTTTTGGAGGGAAAACTGCGTCCTGTCGAACTTCGGAAATACCTCCTTGTCGCCCGGCCAATATGCTATCTGTAACTCTCGAAGGTGTTCCTGTGCAAGCTCTCGTCGATACTGGTGCCGCTGTTTCCGTTCTGCGTAGTGATTTGTGCTCACGGCTCCGTAAAGTCAGAACGCCTTATCTTGGACCCGTTTTACGCGGCGCTAATAACGTACCCATTCACCCCGACGGACAATGTACGGCTCGTGTTTTGATCGACGGCATTCGTCACCACATTGAGATGATTGTGCTACCCGCGTGCATCCGTGAACTTATTCTCGGTTGGGACTTCCTGCATTCTGCCTCCGCTGTTATATCATGTAGGGAGAAAGTCGTCCACATCACAGATACCACGGATGCACCTATTTTGGAGTCGTCACCCTCCTTCATGAACTTGGCTGTCGCTGCAGATTACGTCCTGCACCCTGGTCACGAACACATTGTAGCTGTCACATCCGGCCAGCTAACCGATGGAGACGCACTGGTTACCCCCTCTTCACGCTGCACTTCACGAGGAATTCTAGTCGCCCCTTGTCTCGTCCGGTTTCCATGTGGCCGAGCTCTCCTGTCTTTCAATATATATATATATATATATATATATATATATATATATATATATAGTTCAATTTCATAACCTGAGTCCCCTCGTACCACAAAGAGACTCGCGTCTCTCGGATGAGCCATGCGAACAGCCGATTAAGTTATTCACGTTCGGGAGATATGTGTGTTTTGTGCCTATAAGTCGCACAACTACACATAAGTGAAAACAGCCATGTAACGATTTGTGAAAGTTTTAATATACAAAGACACAGTCAAGAAATATTTTCCTGACTAAAGGTCAGTTGAAAAGATAAGACATAACATATATAAAACATACACAATAATATAGCAATTTCTGTACACAACTTATGACTACAATTATTAGCATAAAACAACGTGACTCCATGACGCAATACTTTATTTACTTGTCAAAGCATGCCTGATGCCACTGGTTTCATTTATTTTCCGGTGGCAGAATAAATAATTATAGAGTAATAAATTATAAGGCGCAGAAATACACAGTCATATTAACAAATGAATAAATAAGACACAACGATATCTCAACAGTGGGAAAGGGCACGAGAGGAAGTAGTAAGAGCGTGGATTGCGTTTTTGAGCAGCTAATGCAGCATATGACAAATAAATATTAATAAGGAAAAAGCTCAGCATAAACTGGGAAGCTTTCGAAATAGCGCAACGAAGCGTCTTTGCATACCCAAAAGGCCTCACCCTACTTGCCCTGTCATGCACCCCGTTTTCGTTCCTGGAAATAAATTTTTGCTTTGTTTTATTAGCCAAATGGTTATGTTTAACTTGTGAGTTGGCAACTTTCTCTTTCCTATTAAAGACATAATTTCGTTGTCTGATGGGATAGTTTCACCTTGAGGGAAAATGTGTTCATTTGGGCACTTGTTCTAGCAATGAAGTCGTCGGCAATATTAATTAAATTGATTTTGCGGGAGAGTTATTTGTGAGTGTGCAAAATGGCCAGATGGTTCAAACGGACCTGTCCAGTCGTCGACCGCAGGTACGTTTTCAGTCGCCGAAGACAAGAAAAGGACCTCTCGGATGTGCTTGACGAGACCGGTATGGTGAACGCAATTTTTGTTAGCTTGGCCATTTCCGGCAAAAGGTTTCGCAGGTGTTCGCCCTTCTCCCCCGAAAACATCTGCACGACGTCCTCGAATGTGTGCAATGGTGCCGACTTTTGGTTGGCTTACGATGTCAATGAGCATGTCTCTGTGCAAAATCAGCAGTCCTCGTTCAAGGTCGTCACCGTAGAACTTTGTTATGTATGCTTCGTCTTGCTTTCCTGTGGCAAACTGCTCAATGTGTGACATATGCTGCCACATCTCAGGATGATATCTGTCGCTTAACGAGGACAGTACAGTGTCAAGTACTTCGTAGTACCTCTGGCGGTAAATGTCCTCCGCTGATGTGAACACGTGAGCTGAGGAACCTTCTTTCGCTTAGCAGCTGGAAAACACGGGTCCTCAACTCCTACTTTTCCTGCCTCTGCCAACACCTCCTCCCAAACCAAGCGAAAACTTTGCCTCAATTTAGCGACGCTTGCAGTGACGGATTTCATCATTTTCTCCGCTTGGTCAAACCTGAGCGTTCTTTTTTGTAAGGCGGTATTCAGTGCTTCCATTCGTGAAAACACTTTTGTCAGAAGCGTCAACTCGAAAAACGATTCAAACTTGAACAGCATCCTTAAAAACCCGCTGGCTTTGGCACCAGCCTCAGTTCGCTCTTCGGATGCTGTTTCAGGGAAAAACGTTATGAGGCTGCTATAATTTGAAAGAACTGATTGCAGTGATGAAGCCTTTAAGCCACCTTGTTGGGCAGAATTTTCGTAAGTTGACATCCTCTTCTACCTGAGTCTCTTGAAAAGAAGCAACGCGCTTTGGAGAGCAGGTCACGAAGTTTATCAGTTCAGTGACGGCGTAAAGAAAATCACGGCACATGTCTACTTTCTGGCCGACATCAAGCAAAACCAAATTCAGGATGTGCGCTAGGCAGTGTACATATAGCGCGCGAGGTTTCTGTTCTTGGATGAGAGCTTGTACTCCTCGGTGCTTTCTTCTCATGTTTGCCGCACCATTATAGCACTGCCCGCGGCACTTTACAATGGGCAGATTAAATCTACAAAGAATGTCTTTCAATATAGCAAAGAGGCTCGTCGCTGTGGTGTCCGTCGTGTTGAAAAACCCACGGAACAGCTCCTCCACTTCCAGGCTGAACAACTTCTGTCAAATAACAACTGAAAGCTGTTTTTTGACAGAAATGTCTGGTGTCTCGTCCATAATGACAGCGTAGTGCTCTGCCGCACGAACTTCGTCTGTGAGTGAACGAAGGATGTCATGTGCCATGAGTTCCTCCATCTCGTTTAAACTCTGGTGAGAAATCCATTTGTATTTTGTTCTTCAAAGCCACGATCGCAATGAAGGAATATCATTAGCCCGGAGTTCCAGCAGCTGCCTCAAATTACTCTCTGTGTCTTCGTGGCCACGTATTGCTAAGCCTTGGGTCGACAGGTACAGTAGTGACGACAGTGTTGCTAGGAGAGCCTGTCGGGCGTCGTCCATTTCTTTCGCCTTTCCCTTGGCGCAAGCATATGCCACATTCGCGCTGCCTTTTGCAACTACGATGGCATTACATACCTCCTTATGAAAATTAGACCTCTCATGGGATTTAAATCTGTCAATTGCCTTATTCCAGTTTGAGAAACAATTTTTCACAAATGCCAGGTAAGAATCCTTGTCTTGGGAAGTGTTAGGGAGCGGCAGTTTCATCTCTGATGCTTTGCAACAGGTCTCCAAAAACGCCTTGTCACTGTGGACATTGTAAGATAACCACTTGTAGGTACTTTTCCAGGTAGGCTGGAAGCGCCGCCCTTGTTTTTCTGTAGATGGTGCATGTGAAACCTCGCCGATGGATCGAATTTTGGAAGGACCGGCTTCTGCAGTGCACACAGAGCTTGGTTTGCTAGTGTCATCAGCGCGCGGTGGAGCTTCAGCGACTGAACTGGAAATACTGGATGAGGGACGGCTCTCCTCGCAGTCTTCACCGGGGGCTTTCCGTTTCCTGATCACATATTTTTCCATTGCTTTTGAACAGTCTGCAAGGGGAATGAATAACATTCTGAATAGCATAAACATACAAAGTTTCGTATAATATTCATATTCAGGGTTGGTCAAGCGCATAGGAACCCTGCTCAATTTTTAAAAAGACAAAAGAATCTTGGCCATTTCTGGAAGCAAGAAGAATTATCCCGCACTAAAAAACCCAATTTTCACACAAAAAAATAGGATTTGCCAAGTCTGAATGACGGCGCCGCCTGTGGCAATGAGCTGTAAAAATTTTTGGCTACCCATAATATCATTTAGTGCGCGCTGCAATAAAGGTATGCGTCTTCTTGAAATTAGAAATACATTTTTTCAGAATATGGGCCGACCAGCATGCGAATAATTTTATACCCTCACGTGGCACCGAATATGAGACGATCAACCTACATTTACTACAAGCTATACGCGAATACACATGGCATACGTACTATCACTATGAAAATAAATTCGAACAGCGGAGCGCGTGGCCGATACATAACAAGCCTGAAGGTATAGGGCGCGCCGTCCAGTTATCACCATTGACAGGCGCGCACGTCCGGTTTGATCGTGCTGTGCGATGATGCACTTACTATACTGCGATACTTGTGTTTGCGCTGTCCAATTTGCGATGTCATCATTACTGCACCGTCAACTTTTCTCTTTTCGAAGTAAAAGAGAAGTAGAACAAAAACAAAAATATCATAGTATAATCATCGGTCGCGAATAACCAGACACTTGGGATCTCTGCAGCTACATTATTATAGCCATCAAGCAAAAATATAAAGCAGATAAGACGTTTCATGTAAAAAGAAGATGCAGGCGCTACATTTGTGAAGTACATCCACACGTCATGTTATTTTAATTCTTTGAGCGCACTGCCGCACGACGGTGCCATAAGATAACACGCTCTATCTCCTGTTCCTAGTCCCTCAAAGTGCCACCGGGACATGATTGCCCCGTTATATCTCTCACAGGCGTGCAGACGGTGCAGTTACTTTGTTTACAGGCGCCGTGACACTGCGGTACATTAAACCGCAGTCGGCGCGTTTCTTTTGCCGAGAGCCGCGGAAACGAATTGTTTCGATGAGCGATGCGCCAAGCGAATATGCAGCTTGCTTTTTCTTATACGCCTGAGTGTCTACCCACTTTCGTTGCTGGCGCTCGCATGCGCGTTTTAACTTTCGTCATGGCAATGTGTGCTGGCTTCACTGCGAAAGAGCTCGGGCTCATAATTTGACACAGGAATGACTTTTCGGGCGCGGGAGCGGCATGAGGACGCTGAACAAAGTGTCACACGTTAAAGAACTACCACAAAGGTGCAGATCACGGCTGTTGTGAAAATAGAAATAAGTTGTGTGGCTGTTAGCATGTTTGTGAATACGTTGTGCAGCATGACCATACATTTTGGAATACATTATTTAAACTACATACAAAGCCATTTTGTCAATCTATTGCCACTTGAGCAAACTTTTGCTATTTTTAAAGGCTATTCTCTCAATTTCTTAAACTGGAATAATAGATCTGCCACTGGGAACCAATTTTGCGAGAAGGAATAATCCTCAAAGGCCGATTCTCTACGCGATCAAGCATTCCGCGCCTACACGATCCTTACATAAACACAGTAGTTGTCTCACACAGTAATTGCCTTACACAGTCAAAACCACGCACGTTCGCTTTTCACTTGTTCCTGAAGGTTCCCTCACCGCCTCCTCGGCTCGTATTAGCGCCTGATAAGTTTTGCCAACTCAATACCTCGTACATGCCTTATTGTAGGAGCACTCTCTCTGTAAGACTGCCGTCCTGGTACAGAACGGCGCAGAACTATGCGATAGCTCCCACTTTTTCCTTTTATTAAAACTTACCGCCACGCAATGTTCATAAAGACGCACCCCTTCATTAGAACGAGATCGAACAATTTTCCGAATCAGTCAGCGCCGACCACTTTTGGTCACTCTGTGTGGCTTAAGCGCGGGCACTTGCGCTCCCGCTGACGTGGTAGCCGACGTTGACGCCGCCAGATGCGCAAGGCTGCCATAAAGAACCATGTACGATCGCGCGCGTATAGTATTATAGTTAACGCAAGTCAAAGTATCATGACGATGCACTTCACATTGCTTTCGTGCTGACGACGCTTAGTGCGACAGTGAACCTCTACTAAAGACGTCGAGTAGGTCGCAGACGTCAGTTGTCAACTTGTCTGCGTGGGCAGGCACTCGCTTAATTTCACAAGTGAGACGAGTGAGGCGCATCCAAAGGGCCTGGACACGATGGTACTACCGCGTTGAAAAACCAGCGAGCTTTTTAAAGTCCTCTACATTTCCAAAGTTGTGCGCATGAAAACCACAACGGACACAATGGCGCTTCACTTGGTTCTCCTATCTCGGATTCTCCACCTGCTCAAACGCGAAGGTGCCTCCTGCTAATGCTCACAAGACATCACTATAGACAGCGCAGTGGCAGCGCGCTAAGCTTAGGGTTCTTGCAAGGCTCAGAGGAGAAGGCAGCGGCGCATGCGCAGAGTACAAATCTTGAACGCGCGGTCGCTTTATCAATAAAGCGGGCGCTTTGAAAAATGGGGAGTGGGGGGGGGGGGGGGGGGGACAAGCGCGGCGCGTATCTGCTGGTTTGTAGTGACTGCGGCTGTCCGTGCGCCTTCTACATACGCGGGTCGCGCGCTTTATTTTGGCGGTAATCTGCGCGCCGTATTTTGAAAGCGCTCCGCAGACGGCTAATACCTTTGTACGCGCTGTGTTTTTGCCGCTCAGTTTCCGTTGAAGTGATAGACAGTACGAAGATCACTGCTTGCTGCTGCTGGTGCCGCACTTTGATACGCCAGCGTTTTGACGGTTAGTGTCAGAGGTCATCGAGTGTGCTGTGTTTATGTTTGCTTGGGCGCGCTGACAACATGCTTGATAATTCAGTTAGTAAGCGAATGTTTGCAAGTTTATACGGTCGATAAAACTACTATCCTTACTTCATATAGCTGTCTACTAATTTTCTATTGCAATCGATGCTTCGCCGTTCGGGCGACACCTGCGCCTCTTTCTTTTTTTCTTCTTTTTACGTTTAGTGCGAGTATAAGCCCTGCTGCGCATGGCGGCTATTGATTCTGATTGCGAGTGAATCCGGCTTAGCCTCACTTCGGTTACTGAGTAAATTATTTTTATTTATGACCGCTGCAGGCCTGTGGGGATGTTTCCATCCCTAATGAATGTTGTAAATTATTAGAACAGTTTTTTTTCATGAGTCGTTATCATTGCCTACTGGAAACAGTAGCAATACTCAGACACACAACATTCATGTGCATTTCACACGCCGCTGATAAAAGACTCTGCTGAAGGGGCCACTGAAGACTACAGGTTTTTCTTTTTCAGGGTCAAAAAAAAGCACGCAAAGCAATTTGAAGAGAGGTGAACATTCTTCTTCTTTTGGGGGTTTTACGTGCCAAAACCAGTTCTGATTATCAGACACGCCGTAGTGGAGGGCTCCGGATTAATTTTGGTCACCTGGGGTTGTTTAACGTGCAGTAAAACGCAAGCACACGGGCGTTTTTGCATTTTGCGGCCGGGATTCGATCCTGCGATCTCGTGTTCAACAGCGCAACGCCTTAGCTGACTGAGCCACCGCGGCGGGTGAGAAATCATCATCATCATCATCATCATCATCATCATCATCATAATCATCATCATCATCATTATCATCATCATCATCAGCCTATATTTTATGTCCACTGCAGGATGAAGGCCTCTCCCTGCGATCTCCAATTATCCCTGTATTCCAAGCGTATTCCAACTTGTAGGCGCAAGTAGGAATACGCTAGCGCAAGGCAGGGGTAATTGGAGGTGAACATAGAGCAACGTATTCATTCTCCAGGCATAACCTATCCTTACAATTAGAAATAATTGTTACTTGGCTAAATCCTTCTCTTAAAAAAATGTAACAAACTTATTCCTGTGTATATATTTAAATATATTGTATGTGTGTGTATGGTGTTCACAGTCGAAATAAAAAAAAAACAAAAAAAAAAACGTTGAAGTGAGAAAAAATGCTTATGAGGTAGCCGCCGCTGGCGCTTCTAATGCGCTTGTCGTCCTATGGTCAGGATTTGCAGAAATAAAGCGAAAGTGTGAATGTAAAGCCGTGCACGTCCGCGCTGATGCAGTAAACTTTCAGCCACAATAAAATTTTCAGTGAAACGCTGAGGCAACTCTAAAGAAACCGCAAGTGATGTGGGCAACAGTGACACTTTGGCGAGAAATGGGGGGGGGGGGGGAGGGGGCAGGCTTCGGACTTCCGGGGGGGGGGGGGGGCTCGAGCCCCAGAGCCCCCCCCCCCCCCCGTAGTCGGCGCCTGTGTATCCAACACAAAAGACGGTGCACGACCGTACACGAGGTAAAAGGGGCTGTAGTTTGTGGTGCGTTGAACGGCAGTATTATATGCAAACGTGACGAAAGGAAGTATAGTGTCCCAGTTCGTGTGGTCGGGTGTCACATACATGGAGATCATGTCGGACAAAGTTCGATGGAAACGCTCCGTAAGGCCATTGGTCTGGGGATGGTACGCAGAGGTAGCCTTATGGATGGCGTTTGAGGCTTGCAGGACTTCAGCAAGAACATGGGAAAGAAATGTCTTGCCAAGGTCCCTTAGAAGAACACGAGGGGCACCGTGGCGCAAGATAATGACTTGCAGGACAAACTCGGCGACCTCAGAGGCCGCACCAGAAGGAAGAGCTGCCGTCTCAGCGTAGCGAGTGAGATCGTCCACGGTGGTGAAAATCCCGCGGTGACCCGCGGGTGTAAGCGGAAGGGGTCAGTATAAGTCGATGCACACGAATTCAAAGGGAACGGACAGGCACGGCAATGGTTGTAAAGGGCCAGCGGGAACAAAGGTCGAACGTTTTCGATGTTGGCATTACGCACACGAAGTGACGTACCTGGCAACACTAGTAGACAGGCCAGGCCAGAAACAGCGAGTCTTAATGTGGTCGTAGGTTTTATGAAATCCGAAGTGGCCAGCCGTTGCGTTGTCGTGAAAAGCTTGTAAAATTTGCAGTCGAAGTGAGCGAGGGACGACTGGGACCCATCGGTGACCGGTAGGGTGGTAAACTTGCCGCAATAGTGAGCCATCATGAAGTTTAAACCGTCCCAGTTGTCGTCGTAAGCGGCTGTTGGGAGGACGGGATAAGCCAGTGAGCCGGTCGATAATTGTGCGCCAGTACGTATCTTCACGTTGGAGGGAGGCGAGGTCTTCTGAGAACAGAATGTCGACCGAGGTCACGAACCGTACTGGGGCTATGGTTGTGGTCGGTTGGCTGGGTGGTGCCGAACGGAGGGAAGGTGAGACATGGGCATTTGGCGACAGCGGGCAACGAGATAAAGCGTCAGCATCTTGATGTTGCCTGCCAGACCTATACGTGACAGTGTAGTCGTACTCCTGGAAACGCAGAACCCAACGGCCGAGGCGTCCGGAGAAATTCTTCCGGCAGGACAACCAACACAGAGCATGGTGGTCAGTCACAATTGTGAATTGGCGGCCATACAAATAGGGGTGAAACTTTTGTATGGACCGTACGATGGCGAGGCATTCTTGTTCGGTGATAGTATAGTTTCGCTCAGCAGGAGAAAGAGTACGACTCGCGTAGGCCACGACTTGCTCTTCAGACGCGTGGTTCCGCTGCAGTAGGACAGCGCCTATTCCATGCCCACTTGCGTCAGTGTGGAGGATAGTAGAGGCTGTGGGATCAAAGTGACGAAGCACTGGTCCTGATGTGAGGCATCGCTTGAGGGTCTGAAAGGGGGCTTCGCATTCATCCGTCCAGGTAAAGGGTATGTTCGTGGTCAGGAGTTTATGAAGAGGAGCTGCGATAGTCGCGAAGCCACGGACAAAGCGGCGGAAGTGCGACGCTAAGCCGAGAAAGCTGCGAAGGTCTTTGGATGTGGTTGGTGTTGGGAAATGCTGTACATCAGCGACCTTGTCGGGATCTGGCTCAATGCCGTGCTTGCTGACCACGTGACCTAATACTTTGATGCTGCGGGTCGAAAATCGACACTTCTTAATATTGAGCTGAAGACCGGCCTTGGCTAGACACGTGAGAACGTCGTCTAAACTTTCCAGGTGCTGGGAGAAGCTGGACGAAAAGATGACAATGTCGTCCAGGTAACATAGGCAGGTTTTCCATTTGAGGCCGCGTAGTACGGTATCGATCATTCGTTCAAATGTGGCTGGCGCATTGTACAGACCAAAAGGCATTACGTTGAATTCGAAAAGGCCATCAGGTGTTGCAAATGCCGTCTTCTCTTTGTCGGTGTGATGAGCAGGTTCTTTCGTGTTATATTTTCTGGCGGTTCTCTGAGGCGAAGCCTCCCAGAACCCAATCGAGGACAAAGCCGTTTGTCGGGAAACACACACACAAACTTTTAATGAAACTAGAAACGAAAATTAACCCATAAAAACAAACACACAAAAATAACATGAAAACACGTAGCTGGAACGCTAATGTTATGAGGCAAGTTCGGGCAGGCTGCGGGTGTGCGTATGCACTACAGTCTCGACGCGGCGAAGCGGAGACGACGAGAGAAGCGTTGTTGGTCTCACCAAAGGTCGCTGTATCGGACCGGCTACCAGAGCGTGGCAGCTCTGGCTCAGAGGAAGAAGACAGGCAGCTCGGCAGCACGGACCGACGGTGGTGACGTTCTGGTCGGGCAGCTGATCGTGGAGCTCGGGCCCGTAGCCCGACAGCTCTCGTTCTGCCCACGGGCGCAGACGCTTGCCGGCCTCGGGCAGCTGTTCTCGAACGGATGAAGTGCGGCGCCCAGGAACGGGTTGGCAGGAGGCCCCGGCCGGGTGAAGTCCTGGTGGCTCGGGTCCGGAACCCGACGGCCGTCTTCAACTCCCGATCCGGTGGCCGACCTTGTCCTGGTGTCGCTTCTTGAACTCCTCCCCCTACTGCCAGCGCGGCTCCTTTTTCTGCTGCTCTGGTCCATTCGTCAACTTCTCATTGGCTGCTCGAGGCTCCGTGTTCCTCTGTGATTGGATTGGCTTTTTTTCTTTTCATTTCTTTTCTTGCGCCGCGTGTTCACGCGCCGGACGGTCTTCGGCGTCGTCGTTTTCGGCGCGGCGCGGTAGAGCGGCGCGCGCTCTCCTTGTCGTCTGCTTCTTGTTTGAAATGCAACGCACCTTGTCGCACACCACAAATATCACCGTCGCGCATCACCGCACCGTGTCGCGCACCACAGAAGTCACCGCATTGTGTCGCGCACTACTCATCACAGTCGGGCTCATGCATCGGGATCTGCCAATATCCAGAACGCAAGTGGAGGCTCGAAAAGTATTCGGCACCTTGTAAGGTATCCAAAGCATCGTCAACACGGGGCATAGGATATACATCCTTACGGGTAATTTCGTTTAGGGCCCTATAATCGACGCCAAAGCGTACCAAACCATACTTTTTTTATTGCGATAGCAATTATATCGACACTTCAACCGGAATTTCTGCCGTCGCCGTGAGGTTCCCTATAGATAAAATCTTCGCCGCGCGCCGTATGCCCGAGCGGAAGCGTGCGGGGACGCGCGCTATCACGGAGAGCGAACGCACTCAATCACCCACGCGTAAGCAAGGAAGCGGGAAGCCAGCGCCGGAGGGAGCGCGGGGGGGAGGGGGGGCACACTTCTACTCTGCCAACAACCGCCCTCGTCGTTCGCTCGCCCGCACATTCTCTTATCCCCACACGGCTCTGACCTTTATGCGCCGTGAATTCGCCGCTTAGTTTCCGTTGAAGCGATAGACCGCACGTACCTTCGCCCGCTGCGCGGCGTATGCGCTCGCTGCCAGCGTTTTGACAGTCGTTGGCTGCAGTCTTTCAGTGTGATCTATTCATGTTTGTTTGTGCGCGCTCACACCACGCTTGTTCATTCAGTTAGTCACAGTCGGGCCACATTTTCCAACGCACGCTACACATGCAATGCTGCCCAGATCGGCAGTGCAGCACTACAGGTGTGTCCCTTCGCACGCGCTGCCCACGATAAGCGCTTCTCATCAACACCACCGTTTCACACGCGCCTTCTCGTGGTCATCGAGTCTCTCTTCATGTCGGTCTACTTAGGCCGCAGCACACCTGCTTACTTAATCAGCTCATGTTTACTACAATTCATATTGCTACCAAGGCCGCTCACCTTACTTCGTATGACATTGCTGTGTTGCTATCGCACTCATTGCTTCGCCCTTAGGGCGAAACTGTGACATTTTTTAACTAGGACAACAGGAGATGACCAAGGGCTTGCTGAAGGCCTTATAACGTTCCGTGCGAGCATGTCGTTAACTTGGTCTTCTATAACTTTCCGTTCAGCAGGCGATACATGGTAAGGACGGCGACGAATGACTCGGGATCCGTCGGTTTCGATGTGATGAGTGGCCACGGTTGTTTTACCCAAGCCATCCGAACACACGTCAAAGCAAGGTTGATGCTTCCTTAAGACGGTCAGCAAGGCATCAGTCTGAGTTGGGCTCAGATCTCAACTCACAGTAGCCCTGAGAGCACTGGATGAACCGTCCGTGGGTGTACACTCGGCGAAGGAGGAAAGAGGCGAAGCAGTGACGACACATACTGGTGCTGCGTCGATAAGCATGGCAACAGTGGACCCCTCCGGCAGCAGAATTGGCTCTGATGTCGTGTTGTAGGCGGTCAGACTGGTGAAGCCGCGTGAGAAACGCACTAGACAAGAAGCGATGGCGATTCCCCGAAAAATGCAGCGCTGAGAAGGGGAAACCACTGCGTCGCCGTCGATATTTTCGCTTGATGTAGTGCTGAGAATGCGAGCTTGGCCGGGTGGAAGAACAAAATCTGCCGCTGTGACAAGGTGGGGCGGCGAGGAATCAGCAGCGTCAGAGAGCTCGGTGTCCGTAATAGGTATCAGTGGTTGTCCGCACGAAATGACAGCAGATGCAGCTGACAAGAAATCCCAGCCTAAGATGATCGGATGAGCGCACGACGAAAGCACGGGAAACTGTATATGATGGCGAATTCCGTCGATGAGGACACGAGAAGTACACTGCCCGGTAGGGTAAATCGGACTGTAATTGGCGCCACATAAGACCGGACCAACATACGCAGTTTGCACTTTTCGTAGACGGAAGCATAGTTCGCGATGAATAACAGAGATGGCGGCACCGGTGTCAATAAGAGCGCCGACAGAAACACCTTCCACACAAACAGCGAGTAAATTAGTCGGGTGAGCAGGAGGATTTGGGACAGTTCGCAAACAAGCAGTTTCTCCTCCAAAAACTGCAGCGTCTAGTTTTCCGGATGGTTGTCGAAAGTGGAGGCAGGACGCAGGGGCTTGTTTTTGGGTCCCTCTGAACATTAAAAGCAACCTAAATGAAAATGAGGGTAGCCCGCACCACTAGCGTATCGCAGGCTTAAACCAATCAAACGAAAATGAATAAGGGTATAACCCAAAAAGTAATTTAAGGAAAAGCCAATTGAGAAAAAAAATGAAAATGCCGAGGGTGAGCCGACCCAAAAGGCGGAGAAGAAATTCAGGCAAATCCTGTGAAAAGGTGGGAACTAAGTGTCTGCCATGGCATGGCATGTCGCGGCTCAGCTTTTTATTTGAAACACACGCGTAGTTCACAGACATACATACAATTAGAGAGACAATAGGACGCAGGGGCGACGAAGTACGGCGGAACGGAGACGGGGAACGACGACGGGGTGAGAGAGAAGACCGGGACATGTTTTGAGACAACGGAGGTGAGGGCGAGCGACGTGACGAGGATATATAGGGTCCTAGAACGTAGATGTCCGATCTGGGCACATAGTCTCTTTCATAGGCGGAATAGCCACGCCGTTCATCGTGCTGGCGCCGGCGGCAGAAACGAGAGATATGACCACGTATGCCACAGTAGAAACATACTGGGCGGGAAGGGCGCCAGGTAGAGTCGTATGGTTGCATGGGGGCCTTCGCTGCCATCGAGGCCAGGTGGTCGCAGACAACGGTGGCAGGTGCAGATGGAACTGGTACCGCAGGCTGCGAAGCAATCTCGGCGTGAGAAGGTGCACAAACAGGCGCAGGGGACCGGACATGTGTGACACTTGGCATGGACGCCAGTTCTTCTTTAATGATCTCGCGCAAACTGAGAGGATGAGCGCGCAAAAACGCAATGGCGGTGTTGGCCGGAGCATGCCCGTGAAGCTCCTCTCGCACAATGATGCGTATGAGAGCTCGCAATTCGTCGTTGTCGTTAAGGTGAGCGTCGCAGGAGGCGCGTGGAAGACCAAAGGAGCAGATCGTGGCAAGGCGTTGGCAAGTCGTGATGATGTCACTAACGGAAGTGGGGTTCTCAATAACAAGGGCATGAAAAGCAACGGAGTTGATGCCCTTCAGGATATGGCGGATACGTTCCACTTCGGGCATGTCACTCTGAGCGCGACGGCAGAGGGCCAGAACGTCTTCAATGTAAGAGGTATAAGATTCCTCGGCTCCCTGGATGCAGGTAGCGAGCTTCTGTTTCTCTACTTCGGAGCGCTCAGCAGATGTGCCAAATATCTGTCGCAGCTGCGCAGTATATGCTGGCCAATCAGGGAAGTCGCGCTCATGGTTGAAAAACCAAGTTTAGGCGACCTGCCCCAGGTAGAAGGCAACATAGCGGAGCTTGTGTGACTCGTCCCAATTGTTGCAAGAGCTCCCCTGTCGCACTGGTCAAGCCAGTCTTCCACGTCTTCGCCGCGAAGGCCAGAGAAAACCTGAGGGTCGCGTTGCGGTGCGTTGACGCACCAAATAGGCCCAGCTGGCGGAGCTGAGGTGGTGGCAGCAGTGAATGCGGTGGTTTGTGCCATGACTGGTGTTGGCGAGCACAACCGTCGACCAGAGCGGAGCTCCAGGGGTGACCGGTAGAGCAAGAGGACGGGGATATCAACGCACGCTCCACCACTTGTGAGACGACGCCCGAGACGAAGGCATAGCTCTTGTATTGTCACACAGCGCGAGACAGCCCACGAACACCAACCCGACAAAATGATGATGATTATGAGGATTAGTATATACACATAAAGACGATGATGAACTGCACAGTTAGCGCTCACAATTTATTTAATAATTTCTTCATTTATTCACGATGCCACAAAGGTCCCAGAACGGGACATTACATGAGGGGTGGGTACGTAGAAAAATGGCGCGACAGGTTAGCTAGGTGGTGTGACTTGAAAGATGGTCTTCAATAGCAGCTTTGAAACGGGAAATGTCGGTGATGAGGGCGATGTCAGAAGGAAGGGCATTCCATTCTCGGGCTGTGTGCAGAAAAAAGAACGCTGATACGTAGTGGAATGGACGCGTGGTAGCTACACAGCATTGTGATGCGTATGGCGGGAGAAACGATGCGCTGGAGTGATGATTTGGTTACCTGTGGGGAGAAACTTAGAGGTTAACAAAGACGCTCGAGGACAAGTTAAGGACCGCACAAAGAGCGATGGAACGAAAAGTCTTATGACTAACGTAAAGAGACAGAAAGAGAGCGGTGTGGATCAGAGATTAACGGGGATAGCCGATATTCTCGTTGACATTAAGCAGAAGAAATGGAGCGGGGCAGGCCATGTAATGCGTAGGATAGATAACCGGTGGACCATTAGGGTTACAGAATGGATACCAAGAGAAGGGATGCGCCGTCGAGGTCGGCAGAAAACCAGATGGGATGATGAAGTTAGGAAATTTGCAGGCGCAAGTTGGAATACCCTAGCGCAAGACAGGGGTAGTTGGAGATCACAGGGAGAGGCCTTCGTCCTGCAGTGGACATAAAATAGGCTGATGAAGAAGTAGAAGAAGAAGATGATGATGATGATGGGTAGTGAATGAAAAAACCTAAAAAAATTAAAAAGACGAGCACTTTTGCGGCGGGAGGTGAGTGAGGGAAGACACAACCGGGATTTTAAGGCTGAGACACTTGTGTTATAGGAGTAGTAAGAAAGAATTAGCCTGGTAGCACGGTTCTGAACCGATTCAAGGGGATTAATCATATTAATCTGGTGGTTGTCATAGATAGCACTGGCATATTCTAGTTTAGAACGGATTAGGGTTTTATATGCAAGTTGTTTGGCTGAAGGAGATGCTGAAGACAAGTTGCGGTGTCGATAACCTAGGAATCGATTGCTGGAATTAGTTAATTGAATAATATGGAGGGTCCAAGTTAAATTACTCGATATGTGCATTCCTAGGTATTTAGATGTATCACACTGTGTTAAAGTGCAGTTGTTAAGGGAGTAGGAAGGCACTACATAATTGTGACGTCGATGAAAGGACACGTGAAAACACTTACTGACGTTGAGGGACATGCACCATTTGGTTCACCATGCCTGGATTTCGAGAAGGGCTACCTGGAGAGCGGAACAGTCTAAAGCATGTTATTTGACGGTATAAAACGCAATCGTCCGCAAAAAGACGAATGTTCCATGATAACTTAAGTTGAAGATTATTAATATATATGAGAAAGAGGAGAGGTCCAAGAACAGAGCCTTGGGGCGCACCAGATAGAACAGGGGATATAGTTGAAGACATCGAGTTAGCGGAAACAAATTGAAGGCGATGAGTTAGAAATTGACGGATCCAATTAACAATGTCGGGTTGAAGGTTGAGGTGGCAGAGTTTATGCAGGAGAAGGATGTGTGACACTTTCTCGAAAGCTTTTTCGAAGTCCAAAAATAGAGCGTCGATGGGGATGTTGCGATCGAGATGTGAATGTAAATCATGTAGGAACAGAGCAAGTTGAGTGTCGCAAGAATGAGCTTTGCGAAATCCGTGCTGGTTAGGATGAAAGAAATTGACATTTGACAGAAAAGTGGTAATGTGTGAATGTATGACGTGCTCCATGAGTTTAGAACAAACACTAGTAATGGAAATTGGAGGGTAGTTGCTAGGATTTGTACGGTCACCTTTTTTAAAAATGGGAATCATTTTACCGACTTTCCAGTCAGCGGGGACTGATCCAGTTGTGAGAGACTCTTGAAATATCAGCGTTAGAAATAGACTACTGATGTGCTTAGTGCTTTTTAATACCTTGGAGTTAATGCCTACCAGACGAAGACGAATCTTTTCATGAATCAATAATTTTAGCAAGTCAGTTCACGTCAAAAGTAAATTTTGCCAAGGAGGGATAAGTAGAAGGTGGCAATACTGGAAGAGTTTCAGGGTTGTCATTAGTGAAAACAGAACAGAAAGCAGTCTTTAAAGCATCAGCGACCTCAGTTTCGGGAACTAGGGAAGCTGAATTGTCACGGAGAAAAACAGTGTTGGGCCATTGGGGATTAATGCATTGCCAGAAACGTTTCGGGTTATTTTGCAACATAAAAGGCAACGTGGTTGAAAAAAAGCCATGTTTAGCCTCCGAGACCTGCTTGTCAGATTGCTTGACTGTAAGGTTATATTTCTTGATTGCGGATTGAGAAGAGTTTGCGGAACGAAAGATACGTTTTTTCTTGTTGTTTAGACGTTTTAGCGTGCTATTAAACCACGACGATTGTTTCCGTTCATTAATTGTTATGGTGGGAACTTGACGCAAAAATTCCGATTTAAACAGTAACCAGTTAGACTCAAGTGAACGAAAATAGAATCCAGCCATGAAATTATCGTAAGAGGTTGTTAAATCTCAACTGATGCTCTTATAGTGGCCTCTGTCATAAAGTATGATTTATTCTTTTAGCTTTCTTTCACTTGGATAGATGGCATGAAAAAGTAGCATGCAATATTTTATGGTCACTGAGCCAATCAAATACGTGATACGGGAAAGGTAAAATCCGAGGGCAAAATCCAGAAGACCGACGGAAGCCAGGCCTAGGAGCTGCATGGCAAAAAGATGTGGTTGGTAAGCACGAACCATCGTTGACGTTCCGCCAAGCCCACTGAAAGCCGGGTGGCGCTGGGGAGGCAATATATGTTGTCTTGGCGAAAATGATGACGCAGCAGAAGCTGTGGTACAGGAACCCGTGCCAAGATGCCAGGGCGAAATGCAGATCACCGACATAGGATGACAGGGCTTGATAGTTTCATCTGCGCACACAGCGGGCGCAGTGGTGGGAACCAGAGAAGGCCAGTGCACGTAGCACGAGGTGGGTCCAGGGGAGCATGTGAGGCTGCCGTGGTTCATCAGAACTGAAATAGAATCAGCAGGGCTTCCGAGGGCAAAATGCAGAAGACCGATGGAAGCCAGGCCTAGGAGCTGCATGGCAAAATGATGCGGTTGTTAAGCACGAACCATCGTTGACGTTCCGCCAAGCCCACTGAAAGTCGGGTGGCGCTGGGGAGGCAATATATGTTGTCTTGGCGAAAATGATGACGCAGCAGAAGCTGTGGTACAGGAACCCATGCCAAGATGCCAGGGCGGAAGGCAGATCACCGACATAGGATGACAGGGCTTGATAGTTTCATCTGCGCACACAGCGGGCGCAGTGGTGCGAACCAGAGAAGGCCAGTGCACGTAGCACGAGGTGGGTCCAGGGGAGCATGTGAGGCTGCCGTGGTTCATCAGAACTGAAATAGAATCAGCAGGGCTTCCGAGGGCAAAATGCAGAAGACCGATGGAAGCCAGGCCTAGGAGCTGCATGGCAAAATGATGCGGTTGTTAAGCACGAACCATCGTTGACGTTCCGCCAAGCCCACTGAAAGTCGGGTGGCGCTGGGGAGGCAATATATGTTGTCTTGGCGAAAATGATGACGCAGCAGAAGCTGTGGTACAGGAACCCATGCCAAGATGCCAGGGCGGAAGGCAGATCACCGACATAGGATGACAGGGCTTGATAGTTTCATCTGCGCACACAGCGGGCGCAGTGGTGCGAACCAGAGAAGGCCAGTGCACGTAGCACGAGGTGGGTCCAGGGGAGCATGTGAGGCTGCCGTGGTTCATCTGAAGTGAAATGGAATTAGCAGGGCTTCCAAGGGCCAAATCCAGAAGAGCAACGGAAGCCAGGCCTAGGTGCTGCATGGCAAAAAGAAGCGGTTGGTAAGCACGAACCATCGTTGACGTGCCGCCAAGCCGCGAAAACGCAGCGCGTGGTGGACTGTGACCCGGCACAGATGGCTGTAAATATAGACGGTTTCATCCAGCGCCATCGCGCTCTGGCAACGCTGTGCGCCGGCATCCGGCGCCCTTAGGAAACTTCCGGTAGCCGTTCCTTTTGCTCGTTTTTGCTGGTATTTGTTCGCTCGCACGCTCGTCCTGCGCATATTCTGTGTTATTTTTCGGCTATATTATTTTATTATTATTTATTAAATACTGCGGACACGTGGTCCAAGCAGGGAGGGCGACATATGGTACATACAATGAAAATCAGATAGACAAAACAAACAGAACCATAAAATTACATGATTAGGAAGTGGGTTCAATTACACAATTCCATTCGGTTACAGTTCAAGGAAAAAAAGAAAACTTATATGTGTTTGTTCTTGCAAAGTAAGGGGTTAATGCATCATGTCGGCGGTGGCGTGTAGTTCTGGTTGATAACTGCGATAAATGTTCAGATGGGTCAAGGGGTAAATTGTTGGTGTGAAGTAGTTTAAGGAATTCAAGTCTCTGTTTCTTTCTTCTAAGTTCGAGTGGTTCAATGTCGTTAATTTCCATAAGTTCGGTGGGGGAATCACATCTGGAAAACTTGTTAAATATAAATGTGACCGCTTTTCTCTTAATTCTCTCAAGACTATTGATATTAGTTTTTGTGTACGGATCCCAAAATATGCAGGCATATTCCAGCTTAGGTCTAATTAGGGAGATGTAGCATAGCATTTTAACGTTAGATGGGGCTTTCTTAAGTTTGTGTCTCAACAGGCATAGTTTTCGGAAGGCTGAAGCGCAACTGTTAGTTATGTGATCATTGCACGATAGTGTATTGTTAAGGGTCACTCCTAGGTACTTATAGCTAGTGACTTCATGAAGAGGTGATGGACCTAACTTATATGTATAAAGCAAGGGTGATTTCTTATGTGTCATTCGCAGTAGTACGCTTTTATCTGTGTTTAGTGTCGTTCCCTAGCACCTGCACCATGCAAGAATATTATTTAAACTACAACATAAACTAGTTTGATCATGGAGAGAAACAATATCTTTAAAGAGCACACAATCATCGGCAAATAATCGAATTTGTACACCACCTTCAACCGTGTTTGCAATATCATTAATATATAGAATAAAAAGACGAGGACCGAGTACACTGCCCTGGGGAACACCCGATGTGACCGGAAGGCAGCCCGATTTTTCGCCATTTATCTCAACGAATTGTTTCCGGTTAGACAAATAAGCAGAAACTCAAGAGATAAACATCTGAGGAATTCCTGCATTTTCAAGTTTTAGAATAAATTTATCATGAGGGACCGTATTGAATGCCTTACGGAAGTCAAGGAAAATTATGTCAATTTGTCCGTTTTTATCAAGGGTTGATGCAAAGGAATGAACTACAGTGACCAGCTGTGGGACCGTCGAATACCCTCTTCTGAACCCGTGCTGAAAGTTAGTTAAAATTGAATGCTTTTCTAAATATTTGGTTATGCTTTTTGCTATGATATGTTCGACAAGTTTGCAGCATGATGACGTTAAAGAAATAGGACGGTAATTTTCTACAAGTAGATGGTCTCCCTTCTTTATAAATTGGTGCTATTCGGGCTGTTCTCCAATCACTCGGTAATTCGGACGACAATAATGAAGCATGGAATATTATAACAAGAAACTTTGATAAGGTTACAGCATATCTACCGAGAAACAAGTTAGGGATATTGTCAGGCCCACTTGAACATTTCGGTTTTAGGTTCAACACCATAGAGAGTACACCAGCATACGATATCAAATTCACATCAAACGGTTGGTACACTGGGCAGTTACGTGAAGAATCACTAGGATTCGAGAAGAAACTGTGGAAAATCATATTAAAGTGATGAGCAAGTTGTACATTCTCCGTAACCATCTGTCCATTTATTGTCATTTGGGATATTGGTTTCTTCTTCTCGGCAATGTAATTCCAAAATTTACTTGGATCGTTTGTAATAAAATTAGGCAGAGATGAGTTAAAATAATAATCCTTTGCGCTACGCACGGCAAGTGCAAGCGTGTCTTGCACTTCAGATACTAAGTTTGGCTGCGCATGGGCCTTTTTTAATCTCTTAATTTTACGTTTCATATGAATGATGTTGCGATTGATCCATGGCGTTTGCTTGTGAACTTGTTTTTTGTTATTTGGTATGAATATATCAAGGCAAAAATGACACATGTCCTTAAAGCGGGTCCAAAGTATGTTAAAATTTTTTCGTCAAAATCAGTTAGACAATTTTCCAATTAATCAATCACGCATGCGTCGTTCGCGCGAGAATAATCTTTGACAAAACGGACAGATGATTTTTTAGTTATAGCACAGGTAACAAGCTTTAAGCAAACACAAACAAGGTAGTGGTCAGATAGCCCTTGCTCGATCACCACCGTGAATTCAGCGAATTTCCTAGCTAAGAAAACACGGTCCAATACTGAAGATGAAGAACCCTGTACACGTGTCGGCTCAAGAACAACTTGTCTGAGATCATGTGTTAACATGATATCAAAGAGTAAATTACCATTCTGACTGTGATGTGGCCCAGGCTGAAGACGTATCCAGTCTACACCGGGCAAATTAAAATCGCCTAGAAGAATAATCTTACTGTTTAAATATTTATTCATACAAGACCGTAATTCATGCAAAAATTCAGGAGGGGAGTCAGGAGGTCTGTACATTGCGAATATAACGAGGGTATAACCCCAAAGCGATACCTTAATGCATAAACATTCCAAGGTAGGTATTATTTCCAGAATGACAGCCTCTATCGAATATTTAATTAGGACTGCCACACCTCCTCCCCTAGAAGACCTATCCACGCGATAAACACTATAGGAGGGAGGAAATGTGTCTTGGTCATTAATATCCTCGCGAAGCCATGTTTCGGTAATAACAGTAATGAGAGGATCGTGTCGAAGCAACAGTATTTCTAAGGAATCTGCTTTATTTGGAATACTTCTAGCATTAAGATTTATTAATCGTAGTTGCTTATTCTTCGAAGGTTCATTGTTTCACGATTGCGTTTGCCGAGGGCGACCATCTGCAATCTGCACCCGTTTGTTTTGCGATTCATCCCCCCAAAAAAACATGTCTGTCCACTTTGAGCTTGTCGTGTATACGTGACACCTTCTTTCCTTGAAGTTTATCGTTTCTTGCACTTTCCCACAGAAGCTTGCGCTTCTTTAAGGTAGATTGCGAGTAGTCGTTCTGGATGAAAATACTAGTTCCCTTCAGTTTTTTTGCATTTTGCAGTATTTCTTTCTTTTCATTAAAATTCTGAAGATACAGAATTACCGGTCGCTTGTCACCTTGTTTTCCTAATCTATGAATCCGACCGACAGAATCACACTGTACATTCAATTTTTCATTAAATACATCCTTAACAACTTTATCTTGGAGTGCATTTTCTGTTTCATTTGGAATTTCAGGTATCCCATGAATGATCAAATTAGATCGTCGGCTTCGATCCTGAAGGTCTGTTAGCTTTTTAGCCTGGAAGCTGATCAAATGCTCAATAGACTGTAAACTCTCGGTATTTGCCACCGGGGTATCTATTGTTTGCGTGATTTTTGTCTGCATTTTGTTAAACGCGCCGTAAAGTTCCAAAACCAGCTTCTCAGTATTCAAGAAATGCGTTTGCAGTTCTTTTATATCGTTACGAAGAGTAGTCTGCCCTTCTAATAACTGTTTAAGCATCTCGGTCTGTGTAGGGCCGGGATTTTCTTCAACATCACCGCAAAGTAGCAATTTACCGCAAACTATGTACCGCAATTTACCGCAAAGTAGCAATATAAGTGCGACTTGTGGCATTCAGTGTGGCGTGACGCCGAGTAGCTCTTGAAGCATCGACTGTTTTCATTACGTTTACTCGTCAACGGTGTTTTTTAAATCTGGGAGCCTATCAAGAGCGCTCAGATTTGCTCTGCTCACTTCATCCAAGGTACGTTACTACGTGGAGTAGCCGGACTGCTATAATGTTGAATAATAAATGTGCTACTACACGATTGTTCTGGCCGTATGTCGTGTAACTTATGCGAGAGCAGCTCGACTATCGCCCCGAGTTTGCCCGCTCGTCCAGTTTCTTGCCTCGGCGTGGATCGCCATGCCACGAACATGAGTTAAAATTATTGTTTAGCGGGTGCCATGCTGGCACCGTTTTCTTTTAATGTTTTTCGTATCTGGGGCACAAGTGCACTTCTGCAACTTTACTACCTAGGTACATGTCCGCACTGGTTTATCATGTTTAACTTCCCAAAGCGACTCAGGCTATGACGGACGCCGCAGTGGAGGGCTCCTGATAATTTCGACCACCTGTGGTTCTTTAACGTGCACTGACATCGCACAGTACGCGGACCTCTAGCATTTCACCTCGATCGAAATGCGACGGCCCTTTCGGGTCAGCATTTTTTGTCAGCAGACGGCGTCTTTCGGGTCAGCAGCCGGGCACCGTAACCGCTGAGCCATCGTGGCGGCATGTGAGCATTTGCATCGGTATCGCAGAGCATAATCGCAGAAAAGTTAGCGATTTCCGTGCATGCATGTAGGAAGTTTCGGCCACATTCTAAAAGCATTTACGAATTATCGGAGGCAAATTATGGATTGCAATCTCCCGCCCAACACTACAGGTTTCATTTTGTTTTAAGTGTGGTAAATTCGTGAGCACTTAAGTTAGTCCCATTTCAGTCGACCTAGGCTTCTTGCACTAAACGACGTTTGAGAATGTACAGTTATTTGTGAATGCATATTGAAAAGCAGAAACAAGGCATATGACGCAGAAAACATGTGCATGTACACATGCACAGCTTACCACTTCATCCTCCATCTTGCAGCAATAAAAGTTCCATTGCGAAATGCTAAGACGCCCGTGTGCTTGTGTTGTAGGGCACGTTAAAGAACCGCAGGTGGTCAAAATTAATCCGGAAACCTCCACTACGGCGAGCCTCATAATCAGAACTGGGTTTGGCACGTAAAACCCCAGAAAGACGAAAAAAGTGCCCATTAAAGTTTTTCTAGTTTTCAGCAGTCCCATTACCTGCCTTGAAGACAACAGTCTGCGTTCATTGCATGTCCTCACTAATAAGATGCTCCGCTTGTTGCTCCGGGGTTGTAACTAAGGGAAGGTGTTTGGAGCCCGGCGAAAACTAAAATCGCACGACATCATCGTCCAGCGGATCGGGCAGCTCTCTGCCTCTAAACATCAGCGTTTGGCGATACTGATTTCTTGCTTCGGTGCTAAGCGCCTTAAAGTAGTCGCTCGTCATCTCGACAATATTCACGATGTAGAATCAGCTCATCAGAGATTCCACCAAGCAGTGCAAACATCGACACGCCGGCCTCACGTCGCGCATGCCTTCAAACAACATAGCCGGAAGTGCGTCTAGCTCTCCTGCCGGAAGTTCCGATGGGGCAACCAATAAGCGGCAAGCGAGGTTTGTTTGTAAACACTGAAACCGTCTATACTGCGGATCAGGCGAGCGAGCGCGGCCGCCGGAGCTGCTGGGAGTAGAACCCCCCCCCCCCTCTCTCCTACCGGAGCCTTGCAGCTCTGGTGGGCGCGGGCGCCCGCCCGTAGTAGAACGCGTCCCCCCCTCCCTACCCTCCCCCCGGAGCTTTGCGCGTGACGGAAGATGGCGCGCTTCCTTCCCGCTTCCTTCCCTTGCGTGCGTGAGATTGAGCCGCGATTGGCGGCTCACTCGCACACTTTCACTCGCACGCAGCATACGGCGCCCGGCAAAGATTTTATCGCCCTTGGCCTTAACACGGAACTTCACGGCGACGCCGACGGCGGAAATGTGGCTGGAGTGTCCATAGTGCTACGGAACAGTATTTGCCTTGGCGAAGAGGCGAGCAGTGTGAAGACGACGACGAAGATTAGAGGCTACTGCGGGCTGTGGCTTCTTGGCCAAGTGCGGCGCATTTCTTTGACACACTTCGGAACAGGGAAGTGCGTAACAGCATGGATCTTGCCTGGGTCCGGTTGCACTCCGTGCGCGTCAACGAGATGTCCAAGGACAGTAATCTGGCGACGGCCGAATTGGCACTTCGATGCGTTGAGTTGTAGACCGGCTCGACGAAAAACGTCCAGGACTGCTGAGAGGCGCTCCAAGTGTGTAGCGAACGTTGGGGAGAATACTGTAACGTCGTCTAAGTAGCACATGCACGTGGACCATTTGAAGCCATGAAGAAGGGAGTCCATCATGCGTTCAAAAGTGGCAGGAGCGTAACATATACCGAAAGGCATCACTTTGAATTGATAAAGACCGTCGGGTGTTACAAAAGCAGCCTTCTCGCGGTCTAGATCGTCCACGGCAGTCTGGCAGTAGCCGGAGCGAAGGTCAATAGAGGAGAAATAGCGAGCACCGTGGAGGCAGTCAAGGGCGTCATCAATCCGAGGTAGGGGATACACGTCCTTTTTGGTAACCCTGTTCAGGTGCCGATAATCCACGCAAAAGCCCCATGAGCCATCCTTCTTTTTTACCAGTACAACAGGTGACGCCCATGGACTACACGACGGTTCAATAATGTTCTTGGCAAGCATTTTGCGAACTTCTGCGTGAATAACTTGACGCTCAGCCGGGGACACTCGATACGGGCGGCGATGAATAGGAGGGGCATCGCCGGTATTAATGCGATGTTTAACAGCTGTAGTTTGGGCCAAGGGACAATCGCTAAAGTAAAAAATATCGTGGTAGTATAACAGCACGCGGTAGAGCTCATGAGCGTGCTCGGACGGCATGTCAGGCGCAATCATTTTCTGTAAGTCGGCAATGGCAGTCAGTAACAATTTAATTGCTATCGCAATAAAATAAAAACACGTAATATAGCATGGAGCTTTCGACAACTGAAGGAAGGGAAGGATAAACGTGTAGTACTGCGGTGGATTCTCCTGGAAAAAAGACCACAAGCTCTAGAGTCACGGTTCACCGATAAAGGCGGGCTCTTGGAAGCAGCAGACCAAGCCCACATAGCTCAAAGACGTTCGAGAGACAAATGGAGAAGAAAGAAGACCGCCTACTTGACAGCCACGATCAATTTTCAAAATATATATATATAATCATTATTATTTAAATAAAGGTAATACCGGCCATTAATAACGGAAAGCACGGACTTATGTTTTCATTACAAACCAAGGAAAATCCTCTCACGAGGGTACGCGCCATATGTTCAAGCAACAACAACAACGAGACCACAACAACAACAAGCCGTCCGCGGACGCTGGTTCAAGCCACCACTATCGCGACAAGAAAGGCACAGCTATGACCGGTAAGGGCTCCATTCTTCTACCAATTTGATGTTAATGGGTGCTAACGGCTTGTCTTTTAAGCTAACAACAAGAAGCGACCTAACCTTTCTTATAATATGTGTATTTGAGGATCGAGCAGCAAAAGACTGCAAAAGGTTGAGAATTTCATCGCCGACAATTTAGTAGGTACTCGAAGGCATAATTTGCGGAGGCTTGGGAATGAAAACATTACGCCAAAGGCATTACCAAACTTCGCCACAACTTTTCCCCCTAGCCCAGAACGGAAATATTTACCTAATCTTCGTTGAATTTTCCGCCACTCTGTGGTGTACATTTTTTGTTTGAGTACCGGTGCGCGACTTCTGCAGAATGCTCAGTGCTTAATAAAGACAAGGTCGATGGTTCCCAGAGCTGCCTCGCTGCTGGCTAGTGTACGTATTTTATTGCGATAGCAATTATATGGACACTTCGACCGGATTTCTGCCGTCGTCGTCGCCGTCGCCGTGAGGTTCCGTATAGACTCCAAGGGCGATAAAATCGTCGTATGCACGAGTGAAAACGCGCGGGGGACGCGCGCTATCACGGAGAGCGAACGCACGGCGGAAAGCAAACGCGACCGTCGCGCGAGAGGCCGGGGGGGTATGGGAAGGAGGGAGGCAGGGCGACGCTGTACTACGGCACCAAATGCGTATCTTGCAACCGGGCGCAAGGGGAACTGGCAACGCAATCTCCTACGCGAAAGCAAGAAAGCGTGAAGGCCGCGTGGGAGGGAGGGGGGGCAGCAGCTTCTACTCTGCCAACAACTACGCTTGCACTGGCTGTGGTGGCGGTCGCCCGCACCATCTCTTATCTCCACATGGCTCTGACCTTTGTATGCGCTGTGCATTCGCCACTCAGTTTCCGTTGAAGCGATAGAGCGCACGAACCTTCGCCCGCTGCGGCGGCTGCGCTTGCTGCCAGCGTTTTGTCAGTCGTTGTCTGCGGTCATACAGTGTGATCTATTCATGTTTGCTTGTGCGCGATGACACCAGGCTTGTCAATTCAGTTAGAAAGCGAATGTGTACAAGTTTATGCAGCCGATAAAACTCCGAATAGCTCTCTGCTAATTTGCTATCGCAATTGATGCTTCGCCTTTAGGGCGAAACTGCGACATTTTTTTTTGCAACACATGAACTTGCGCTCATGCACTGTCCTGCCTTTGTTGTATGGTGCACATAAATGTAAATTAACTTGTGCCTCGGAGCTGAATGAATACTACTTCACCACCTTCCTCACCCGTAAAGACGAAAACACAGTGAAAAAGATGTAGCAGGCCCTGTGGCACTTATTTTATTTTAGGTTAAGTTGAGAACCAATCGGAATTAGATCACAGAAAGAGAGAAGTGTAACGGCAGCTCCATCTTGCGCCGCCATACTACGTCACAAGGGGTTGGCACCGCGAACCACCCTTAGCAGTGCTGTCTGGGTAATCCGTAAATTTCACAAATAATTTGATGCCAATTATTTCGGTTTACACGGCCATTTTAATATATTGAAATACGAAACTACATTTTACGATTCCGTTGAAATGTTCAATATGAACACGTGCACTAAAGTTTGTAACTAAGAAGTTCAGTTTTGTAATTTGTTTAATTCGTGAATTGATTGCATATCTTTGTCTTGCAGATAATATCCGATTGGGCAGATAGGCATTCTTGTAGTTTCGTGGTTCCAGCAACGTTTGTAGGCTTTAAAACAACTGCTCGAAAGAAACAAAATCAAAAAACACTATATATGCTGATTAGATGGTGTACCTCTGTGTTATATGAAAAAAAAAAGAATTGCTGGCTCTCCCGTAACAGAGAGTACATGTAAGCATGAAATGGCTATCGGCACAGCAGATTGGTTGGAGATGATACTAGCGACAATCATAAAATTGGTGTAGTGCATGTTCGCAAAGGCACAGCCCTCCAAACCACAGCACGCCATACTGTGCACTGGTTCATATGGATGCGGCCCAGCTAGAAGAAAAAAACCGGCTGAAGGCGGCACGAGAGGCAGCGAAAGACGCAAGGAAGACAGAGCGTACTGCCCAGCTAGAAGAAGCGCCTGAATGAGGTGCCACGCAACGTGGCACCATGTTTTGAGGCGACGCAGAAACCGCGCCGCGGAACTCATGGACCGCTGGCGTTCAAAAGAGAACAGGCAACGCGGTCTCGCGCCGAAGGATTACAATCAAGTGAATGCTGCCCTATATGTACCTTTTAAACGTCGTTACTGGAAATGACAAATGAAACTTCAGCGTACTGGAAGTTGCAGCTTGAGTGATATTGTGAACAAACATTAAGCAGAACTCGGTAGCAATATTTTTTAAAATTCTTTGGGCAATAACTAGTCTATGTAATGCGGTCCTGTACAAAGGGTTGGGGGCCAGAGAGCACATTTACTTAACTTTTAACTGGTTGCCCAGATGATCTCGTTTTGTTCTCGCAACGATGCCCGGATGTTCTCGTTTGAGTGCCCGGATAACGGCTCTGGCGTTTGGCACAAGGTTACTTGAAGGTTGCTGACAACTGGAGCTAAAAACATTTCATGCTTAAAATCAAATGCCCGCGAAGTCAATTAAGAAATAAATAAACGGTTAGAGGAAATGAAGGTATATTTGTAAAAGTATTTTGTGAAAGGAATAGCTGATATTCGCGCAAGTGGTCCCAATGAAAACAGTGTAGGTTAGAAAAACAGTGCGCGTTGAGGCATTTTATAATTCTGGATGCACTGTTATGCTTCATAAGCTTATCGACGCGTTATCTTCCGTAAAGTTATTATAATGTTCCTACCTCTTCACTTCACTTTAACAAAAAAGCAACAGACGTGTATATTATAGTCAGAGATTTATACAGGGTGCACGAACACCTCACTCCTAACCTCGAAGACAACAACTTGATGTCTAACACAACGTTCAGCTTCCGACAAGAAATTCCATGCAAGATGTGCTATTTTAACTCATGGAAGACCAGCTAGACTTCCGGGGAAAACAAGACAAGTACTCCATACTGGCCATTGACGTCAATGATGGTATCGGCAATGGAGCACACGAGGCGGTACTCCGCAGCCTCCAGGAGACCGGCTGTGGTGCGCGATTGTTCCGATACGTACAGAACTTGCTGTCGGACAGAACGGCCATCATTGGAGTTGGCAAACTGAGAACTGAAAAGCTCGAGGTGCCGCACAAAGGAACGCCCCAAAGGTCGGTAAGCGTGCATTTGCTCTTCAACATCCTAAATGATACAATTGCCCAATGGACTCAACAAAGTAGAAGGGCTCAAGCCTTCTATGCGGACGACATAACACTATGGATCAAAGTACCAACTACGAGCCAACAACAGAATGCACTACAGCAGGTAATAAATAGCCTACAATGTGTCCTCGAGCAATTGGAATTTCTGGTGGTCCAGGCGGGAGCTCGCGGCAAGGCCCCAGTCTACGAGCAAGCCGACCCAACCATAACATTTAACGGAATCGAAATACAACGAGTGGAGCCGCTGCGACCCTTCAGCCCTTTCATACATAAAGAGGGGTCACGAGCCGCGACAGTCCCCAAACTGCAGACATCACTGTCTCAAGTGATGCACCACATTAGGCGAGTTGCAAACCAAAGACACGGCCTCAAATACCAAGAGAAGCTGCTTATCGCTCATCAGAAGACGGAATGCGAATGAAACCCTCTATCTCGCCCTGAAGCAATCAGAAATGGGAAAGCTAAACATCATGGTTAGGAAAGCTACCAAGTCTGCACTGGCAATTCCCGGAAAAGCATCTACGGCATGCTTACTCAAACTCCGCCCCCACAACACGTGAGAGGAACTCGCAGAAGCGCACACAACAAGCCAGATATAAAGACTCAAATGGACTCGCACCGGCAGAAGCGTGCTTCCTCGGTTTGGTTACGATGTGAAAACAACTGGGAGATAGGACGACAGATTGAGATTCCCAACGCGTATACGAAACTCAGTTTCAATGGTAACGGTACCCCGCTATATATATCGAAACATTTAGAAGGAATGAAAACAGGCAAGAGCCCGAACACTCAACAAGAAATTCTCCGCAGACCCTAATGCAGGAAAAACGGATGTGGCAATCTATTCGTAGATATCTGCTTTCGCTATAAGGGCAAATAATAGCCAACGCGAATCAAGAACCCCCGCCACGATATTCGCACGAGATCCACCAACGACAGAAGAGGTGGCGATGGCGCTTAGACACGTGCACCAAGATTGCCGTAATTATATGTTACTGGCAATCTGTGTGTCCTAAATTCCAAAATGGCAGGATATCTATAAGAGCCCTGCACAAAGTCACAAAACACATGAAGGTACCCTAGACCTTAGTCGTCTAGACACCTGGAACGAAGCGGCACACGCCGCGTTCTGATTTCATACCAGCCGGGCATACGTGCAAAATGGGTTCCGAAAGGCGGCAAGATCTGAGGATATTCCGAAGAAATATATGGATATCCTGCTGCATTATAAATGGTAAAGAATGGTATACGCCTCCTGGCACCCCAAACTAACAAGATAAAGGACGGTCGCTCTGCTGTGTCTACAAACAAATTCATACGTACGTACACGGTAGTATAACGAATTGTATGCACCCAAACCGATTACCACACCTGTCCTGCGGAGCACTGGACGCCCTTCACCGCCTGGTGATGCGGTGAACTAACCTTGAAGAAAGCGATGAAGACTGGTAAAACAGAACAGAAGACAGAATAACAGAAGAGGACCGTGAAGAATCGTGGGAGGCAATGTTCTCGGGCCCTAACTTAGAGCACCAGCGCAAGCTGGTAAACCAGGCCAGATAAGCAACAAAGGCCAATGGGTATCTGGGCTGAGGAGGAAGCATACCTTGGGGCAAGAAAAATCACTGTTTGTCAGCGATTCAGATAATTAAAAGTTTCTTCTCTCTCTCTCTCTCTCCCCAGTACTTATCCAATAGAGAACAATTGATTAAGCAGGCTTTCCTGTGAACGCGTTATCAGTGGTTTCGCTAACTTCCGTGGTCTTTCGTAAATGGAACGTCTTACTCAATACGAACTCTAATATTACAAAAAAAAAAAAACGAAATGTGATGCTGCTCGCGCACTCCATCTCCGGAATGCAATAAACAGGTAAAGCAGAAAACCAAAGGTTTCTCGAGCAATCGCGTTTCTTGCTCGCAAAGTAAACGGAAGAATGGATGCCTATGACGATATTGACGCTTAGAAAACTTTGATTTTGTTGGACGTTTATTTCGGTTCATACATTTGCTGAGACAAACCGTTCTTGGCGTGCTGTATTGTTCAACATCTGAACAAACCCGCGCGACCAGTTTTCGGGGACAGCATTTCACTAAGCACTTTTTACTATTTTCCAGATCAGTTCAGCGCGTACAGCGAAGGTAAGCAATTCTTTCAAGAGTTTGCTTTCCCTAGCTCAACCCCCTCACCCCCCCCCCCCCCTGCTCATGAGGGTAATAGTAAGGGAAGGAAAAGCTGGTGCACCCACTAAGCGGTTGTCAAATTGCTCGAAAGAGAAGCGTGGACAGGATTTAGTTGTTATACAGATAAAACAAAGATGGTTACAGCAGTTGGTTGGATGTGGGGCTGACAAGAGCAGAAATGTACCTAGACATTCAAAGAGGTACTAAAAACACAGCTGGCCCGTCTTTCTACAAAAGAGGAAATAAAAAGATGCGCCGTCCAAGCATGTGAAAAAATAGACCAAGAAATTTGACATGAGAAACTGAATTGTGTCAAGACCTTTCCATTTCAGAGTAAAGGTCCACCTATTATAGTGTGTAAGGTACAGCAAATTAGGAAAGCAAAGAGCGGCTTGAGTATAAAAGAGAAATAAACACAATGCCTCAATAATTTAGAACGAAATATATGATTACCTCTGGTGTAACGAGGTGTAAGGCCGCAAAAACAAATGAGGGCAGCTTGCACTATTGATGCAAGGCTCTTCAGCCTTGCACCACTTTGTCGATATAAATATGTCGATTCTGCAAATAAAATCAGTTGAAAGTTAGCGCCCCTCCTGGTCGTTCCTCCTTGACCGCGTCACCTAAGCGGTATGGCTCCAATAATTGCAAGAGAGGATTGTGACAAATTTAGTAGAAGGTTCTCGTCCTCAGATAAGAAAGTAGGGGGGTAAAATTCAGTAGTAGCTTGTGGCGCAATATTGTAGACATTGGTTACGAAAAGAAGAATCTGGAATGGAATTCACTGAGCTGCAGTGTGCGTGCGCAGTTATTTATCAAGGAAGTTCGTAAGGTAAGATATAAAGATAACGGTGCAACCGAAGTGGAAACACATTTAGCTTACGGTGTTGTATGAGAGACACAAGAATTAGTAAACCTGGGGATTAAACGACAAGAAATGAAAGAAGCGCGGTCAACTGATTGCAAGATCGCACATCATGCAACTGTAGTTGAGGCTATATTCTTACGGCAAATCACTGCACACCCATATTCAACAGCCTTATTTTTCCGGCGTCTGCTACAGCGTCGACAAGCGCAATCACGTTCGGACGTTCACCGTACCGCTGTCAAAAGAATGGCAGTGGAAGTGTCACGCATTCTTCTTACATATCGGCGAGACACAGTACTGATGGAGACAGGGTGGCATATCTGGCTTTAAAAAAGACGCTCAGACGGAGTAATTCCCGGCCAGAGCTGCCAGGTAACCTTGCCGGTAGCAGCACTATTACCATCACCATATTACAAAGCGACTAAATCTGTTTATTTCGATACTAATTACCGAAGAGAAACAACGCAAGCTGCATAATAATACTTGATATGGCCTCGTATGTTCATCGGCAGCGTATGTGATTGCACTGCACACAGTTGGACGTGCGGTTTTAATGCCACGCATAGGCTCAATATCAGCTTCCTTGGCAGCCGGTACTGTCCAAGATGCTGATCGACGATGTCGTCGAGCGCCAACCGAGGACAAAGCGTGCGCTCCCATTACATGGGAACGCTGCGAGCGCGGAGCGAGCGGACGCGCCTCACATCGGCTCCGGCAATTTCCCTCCGGTTTACCGAAAATTCCAAGGGACCCCGTGAAATTTTGCGTCTACTAGATGGATAACATCACCCGGCGCTCGAAGATACCGCTTTGGACCAGGTGGGCCAAGTTTTGGGCCTTTTAGGCCCATTTTTGTCTTTGCCATTTCACCCAGCTGGGCCTAAAACCCCGGATCCGAGTCGGTCTTCATTGTTCTCCGCGGCGGCCATGGCGGCCTCTGCTTGGTGCAGGTACGATCCTGAGACGATGACATGGTCAGAAATCGTCGCAGAAGCCCCGTCTTTGCTTGAAAATTCCACTCCGAAGGAGGAGATAGTGGATGAAGGCCTTTTGTCGTTGGTGGCACTTCGTAAATGCCAGCAACGCCCGAACACCTCGGCGGTCAACGGACTCTCCGTGAGTGCCGGTGTTTCTGTGCCTCCGAATGCTGCAAGGTCCAACCCTCAGCTCTCGCAAGCAGCGGGATCGAAGAAATGGCGGCCCACCGCTATGCCTCGAATCCGCAAAGAAGATTTCACGATCGTCATCAAGCCCAGAGTGACGATCTCCCTGATGACGGCCCTGCAGAATGGTGAGCTTGGTGCTTTGCTCTCTGCCTATGTAAATCCATCTTCGGTGGACATTCTTAGTGTCTGGCCCATCTGGGACCCGAATATCGCCATTGCCACCACTCAAGACGTCAATGCAGTGAACGCGCTCGCTCGTGAATTTACACTTAATGCTTCCAAAGGCCCCATCCCGGTGGTCGGACACGCCAAAGTCAACGGTGAAGTCTGCAGGGGGATTATTACGGTCCATGAGCAGGAAACTTCTACCACCCTGAAATCTAAGGTCCAGTGGCGCGGAGAAGAGGTAGCCTTCATCCTCAAGCTGGGGAAGTCGACGATTGCCCTGCTCATCTTCATGGGGCACAGATTATCGCGTTACGTCCACTATAACAGTGTGGTGACTGTGGTGCGCGAATATAAGCGGACTATTCCTGCGTGTTTCCGATGCGGCACCATCGGTCACCATCCGCACTTATGCCCGAATCCTCAAGACAATCGCTGTGGACACTGAGGCGAAACAGTCGCAGTCCTTGAAGACGGCAACATGGCGCCCCACGAGTGCACTCCTTCCTGCATTGTGTGCGGTGGTGGTCACCTTATGGGCTCGCAAGTCTGCAAAGCCAAATTCCGACGGCTACAACCGGGCAACCCGACCGGTCAACGAACCCAACCTCGGACTGCAGTGCCCTCGGGCCCTGTCACCACTTCAAAAGCTCCCACGCCTAGCAACAAGATGACGAAAGGCACAACCGGACCAGCGCCACCGGCGGGCACCTTGCCTGGACGTGCCCCCAAGTCTCCTAGGTCAACTAACCCGAAAGGGTTACGGGATCAACACGCCCCTACATTCCAAGACGGGGATTTCCCGGCTCTCCAGGGCCCTCCGTCTGGCGCGCCAAAGAATACGTCTCAGCCCAAGGTAGGCAGCCGAGATGGGCCTCCTCCGCCTCCCCGCACTCCCCTACCTTCTGCCGCATCAAAGCTTCCTCCTCATCCCCCCTTAATTCTGACATCGCGGACCTCCGTCGCGAGCTCGGGACTCTCCGGGCACAAAATGCTCAACTTAACGCCAAAATTCACGCGCTAGAAACGGCTCGGTCTTCCCCGCCCCCTGCCCAGGTAGTTAAGTAACCGATGCAAGTGGTGGCCGGCGGACCCGACACCTTCTAGCTCTGACTTGCGTTTCACCTCCCTAGAAAACGCCCTTGCCGAGTTGATAGCTCAGATATCAAATTTTGGCCAAATCTAAGACAGCCTTCTCAAGGCAGTCACAGCCACGGTTACGGCCGCCATGACGGCCAACATTAAGACATGGCTAGAGTCCAACCCCCGGCTTCTACGCCGAATAGGACGCTTCAAAGACGCGAACCGCCCATCAAAATTCACCCGACCCATCGATCTAACCTAACCCTCGGAGGAGCCGGAATCGCTCCCGCTGCAGGTGACGGAACCTGGGCCGGTTCTCCAAGGCAATCTACCTTCAAATCAACATGGCTGCGTCCCGTCCCAACCATCCCCCTAGAGGGCGGCGCCCCCCGCAAGGACATCAAGCTCTCTCTCTTGTACAGTGGAATTGTCGTGGTTTCAAAGACAAGACGAAACGCGCCCACTTCAGGGCGTACATTGACAATCTCGAACACCCCGCCGCAGTCCTTGCGCTGCAAGAAACCGGGGCTGCGGTTAAGCTCAAGGGCTTTACCGATTTTCAGTGAGACCCGTCCACCTGTATCCTAGTCAATAAAGGCTACACAGCGCAGGAGGTTGAGCTCGACCTAACTCTGGAATATTCGTACGTGATGGTCTCTGCCCTTCCCCTGCGGCGAACAGATTGTCCCGTACACAGAATTAATATATACTGCCCCCAAAACTAAAAAAAAAGTCACGTTTTCTAACATCTTTAGCGCAGCGCTAAGGATCGCGGGTCGCGATCCCCTGATGATAGTGGGCGATTTTAACGCCCCCTGTCCCATGTGGGGCTATCGCAAGGAAGAGCCGCGTGGCCGTAAGTCGGCGAGACTTATATCTACGCTGGGCATCACTCTTCTAACCGACTCGGTCCACCCAACACGTGTAGAGAATTCCGTCACTCGCGACACCTGCCCCGACCTTACCCTCAGGAACACATCCGACACGCAGACTGGATCAACACCGAGGACACCCTCTGTAGCGACTACTGCATACTGAACACTGTCGGTTACACTCGACCCTTACATCGCCCCCTTGCACAAGTCAAACTTCCCGCCAGGAATGCTTTTCGCCGGGCCCTACCCGTAACTTCTCTCTTGGAACAAGACTACTCCACTTGGGCACACGGACTCATGCAAACACTCCGTTCACACGAAAAGCAGATACAGCATACGGAACGCGCACCGGACGTGGATAACCACCTGATGCACCTCTGGGAAGCTCGCAGCAGCCTAACCAAACGATGGCGGTGGCAGAAACACAATCGTAAACTCCGCGCTCGCATCTCTGACCTTACTCAGCAAGCAGCCGAGTACGCTGCCCAGCTCGCCGACACTAACTGGGTAGATAGATGTAACAGCGCAGCAAGACAGATGTCGAGCCGCAACACTTTGCGGCTCTTCAGGAGTCTCATAGACTCTACACAAACGCGATCGGAAACCCAGAAACACCTCACTCGCGCACTACACAACTTTCAAGGAAACACGGAGCAGCTAGCGAACGCTTTGCGCTCCCAATACCTCAATCAGGATCGAGACCCGCGAGGGATGGAGTATTCGTATGCAGGCTGCGATAATCCGGAAATGGATCAGCCTTTCCAGCTTCACGAACTTCGCTCGGCTCTTGCACAAATGCGCAGGGGGACGCCGCCCGGGAGAGATAAGGTAACAGTCAAATTATTGGAAAACCTTTCAGATCGGCCATACGGAACCCTACTCGAATACATCAACGCCATTTGGACCGGGGGCACTTCGTTGCCAGCCGATTGGAAGACATCATTGGTAACATTTATCCCGAAGGCGGGGAAATCGGTTAACATAGACAACCTCCGGCCCATCTCCCTCACTTCATGTGTAGGGAAACTCGTGGAAATGATGGCCTGTGACCGCCTCTCGGAATATCTCGAGAGCAAGAACACCTTCGCCGACACCATGTTCGGCTTCCGACCTCAAAAGTCAGCACAAGACATCCTTTGACAGCTTCATCACGAGATCCTCGAACCCACAGACCACCCACATAACGACAAGATAGTCCTGGCACTCGATCTCAAAGGTGCCTTTGATAATGTTAAACACGCCGTCATACTAAAGCATCTTAGCGAGACCAACTGCGGCGCTCGTATGTTCAACTATTTCAAACACTTCTTAACGGACCGCTTGGTCTATTTACGCCTACAAGAGACCGAGTATGGCCCGTTGGAGATGGGAACACGGAGCACACCACAAGGCGCTGTGTTGTCCCCGATTCTTCTTAACATTGCCATGACACACCTCCTGGCACAGTTGGCGGGTGTCCATGGTGTTCAGCATGCGCTGTACGCCGACGAAATCACCATCTGGGCCACTACGGGAAACATAGGAGAGATGGAGGAATGCCTGCAAGCAGCGGCGTCTATAGTAGACCACTGTGCTACGTACTGCGGCCTCCAATGCTCCCCGTCCAAGTCTCAATTTGTGCATATTCGACCTTCCCCGAAAAATCTCAGTTCAGCTTTCTCGCGCCAGTGGCCCCACCCGAGAAGTGGAGGAGATTCGAGTACTCGGTCTCTTCATTAATCAACATCGCAAGGCAGACACAACGCTTGCCAAACTCCGCAAGATCGGCGACCAGGTGGGCCGGATGGTTCGCCGCGTTTCCAACAAGCGAGGAGGGTTGCGAAGTAAGGATGCGGTGCGGCTGGCACATGCCTTCGTGACTAGTAGAGTACTGTACTCGACTCCATACCTACGCTTACGGAAACATGACGAAGATTGCTTGGAGGTTGTACTCCGCAAAATGCTCAAGAGAACCCTCGACCTCCACTTCCAACGCGCGTCTTCTCGCGTTAGGGGTGGTGAACACCTATCGGGAACTTCGCGAGGCGCATCTCGTTAACCAATACACGCGTCTCGCCCAGACTGTGTCCGGTCGCCGCCTCTTGGACCGGTTACATATTAAACATGACCACCATACGATGGAAAGGGTTCGAGTGCCCGAACTGTGGAGACGCGCCCTCTACGTTCGAACCCTTCCAACTAAGATGAACAAGGAGGATCATAATGGCCGGCGCCAGGCGCGGGTGGATGCCCTGCACCGCCACTATGGCTCTAAGAAACACGTCTTCTACGTGGATATTGCAGGCCCCAACCACTCCAGGGGGGATGGTACACGGCTGCAATCATACACGAGGAAAATGTCGTGTCTGAAGGAAGGACAGCGCAACGGTGGAGCGAAAACAATACGGCTTTATTTAGCTATCAACTTAACAGCAACGGGCGAACTGCCCGGTTCAATGTTACAGGAATGAAAGCGCACGCCAGCTTGAATGCCGGCGCTTTTAAGCACAACCAAAGAGTGATAACCCTGCGCCGCCACCACAGCGCATGCCTAGCTGTGGCGCCTTAACGCCTAGGCGCACGACATATCAGAAAGACAAGTGGACGGCTTCTCTTTCAAAGCGCCCAGCTCAACGCACGCGGAGGAGGTGGCGATCGCCCTCGCAGCGTCCCATCCCGATTTTAAATTCATCCTCACAGACTCCCGCGGAGGCTGTCGTAACTTTCAATTCGGATGGATCACTCCTCTCGCTGACAAAATTCTTAGCCGCAGTATTCGCGACTGCGATCCAACTCGTTGCTCAATCATATGGGTCCCCGGCCACCAAGGCATGCCAGGTAACGAAGCCGCCCTTGAGGCAGCCCGCGCACTCACTTACAGGGCACCAGGCATCGCTTGGGAGGACCTTGACCCACATCACAGCCCTGTTCTTTCTTTTAAATACATCACTGGAAACTATCGTGCCGAACACCGGCGTTACCCAGTTCCTATGAAGGGACTGGATAAAGCTGGCGAACGAACTCTCCTTAGGCTAACACCCTGCTGTGCCCGGCGGTTCTCAAGCCCTTTGATGCTTCTTTTGACGGCCGCTGCTCATTCCGTGGGGAGGTGGTGGACACCTTCCACATGGTATGGGCATGCCGGCATAATCCTGCTCTCCCGACCCATCACTCCTTCCCCTACCCGAGAGGACTGGGAGGCGGCTCTGCTCGGCTGCCAGGAACTATCGGCCCAACAAGCCCTAGTTCGGCGGACCTGCGCAGCGGTCAAAACCAACGGGGTCCCGGAATGAGGGACTCCGCCTAGTATTGCAAGGGGCGCGACCCACTAGAGGCCTCTCTCCCAGCACCTCTCCGAATATATAGTCCAATAAATGCTTTTCACCACCACCATCTCATTACATAGCATACCTTTTGGGGGCACGGAGAGCTATGAAAGCAGCCATGAAAAAAGAAATGCAGAAAGAAGCCGTGGCTAACGACACTCCCAAAATTATGACAGAAAACTTCGTCTGCCCATCACACCTTGACATCGCTTCAGCGTTCATCGCTTCATGTTGGTTTCTCCTCAGGTGATATAACACGATCATGCCTCGCCCCAGGTCAAGAGTTTGTTCTTGCAAGTTCAGGCGGCCGCATTCCGACAGAAGCGAAATGCACAAAGGCGCTTATACTTAAATTTTGAAGACCTGGAGCAGTTAACTACGCTGTCGGTTATAGACGAAGTGACACCTCAGAAAAGTCAAGGCTAATCAGTCAACATCACCACAATGATCAGCGCCAAGGTTTCCACAAATTTACCAGCTTCATGAGAACAGACATTCAAGTGTACCTCACCGTACATTAAGCTCATAACGGTGCAACATTCCAGCTTTTCAGGTCGTCAATCGTGCGACACGGACTCACTTCCTTCGGAGCAGTTACTCGACATATAGCACGAGGCCAAAGTTTGAGGGAGGGGAGTATCAAAGCGGCGGCAGACGCAGCTCTGTAAACACGCAACTGTGACCTCGCAGTACGAAGTGAACTGCTGCTCAAGAGCAACAATGCGTTAAAATTCCGGACGGATTTTGGATGTTGTCAAACGTCATCGCCGCATATTTATGACCGCTGCAGGATGAATGCCTCTCCCAGCGATCTCTAATTACGCCTGACTTGTACTGATTCCAAGATTTACCTGCAATTTTGATAATTTCAGCAACTCACCCAATTTTCCTTCGTCCTCGACAGCGCTCCTTTTCTCCTAGACCCCACTCTTTATTTCTAATGAGCCATGAATTATCTATTCTACGAATAACCTCGCCTGCCCAGCTCCAATTTTCTCTGCTACCGCTACCCCCATTTGCTCATTGATCCACAGCGCTCTTCTTATCTATCTTAATGGTAGGTCTACATTTTTCGGGCCATCGCTTGTTTGAACTGTCCTTAACTTGTTCTCAAGCTTCATTGTTAACTTCCATGTTTCTGCCCCATATGTATGTACTCGTAGAATGCAATGATTGTGAATTTTTCTTAACAATTGCGCTGACTTCCCGGTCATAATTTGGTAGTGCCGGCCGTATGCACTCCGACCCATGTTCATTTTTCTGTAAATTTCCTTTTCATGAGCAGAGTTGCCTGTGAGTAATTGAGCTAGACAAGCATAATCCTGCGCAGATTCTAGTGGCTGATTGCCGATCATGAATTCTTGTTCCCTTGAAAGAAATTGAACATTATATTTGTCTTCTGCATATTAATCTTCAACCTACTAAAACTATCTCGGTTGAAGCCCTGAATCAATTGCTGCAAAGTGTCGCCAGCGTTGCTGAACAGGATAATACCATCGGCTCGTTGAACGTTGTTGAGTTATTCGCCGTTCATCGTCGCGCCTAATCCTTCCTAGTCTAGCAGATTGAATACTTCTATGCATGCAGTGAATATCATTAGATTGTGTCACCTTGCCTGACCACTGTCTTGATTGCTATTTTTCCTCTTTCCTTAAGGATAATTAAAACTCGTGAAGCGGGAAATGAGGCAGAGTTGAAGCGGGTCTGAGGAGTTGAGTATACGTGCGCTGTGACTGCACGTAAATTTGACCATTTAACATAAATGAAAGAATATTTGAGTTGTCAGCTGAGCGGTACAAGCACCGTGGCCATGATGTGATGGTCATTTAGTCCTTCAGTACAGTTCATACGATATGTACTTCCACCGCTAAATACATACAAATGTCGTAGCTTTGTCCAAACATTCTGAATTAAGTGATAGAACTGTGTGCCGCCGGGAGAGCACAGAAGACAGGATAATTCAAGTGACGCAAATGCTAATCTTACTGAAACCATGTGCATTAGGGACCACGCTTAGCGTCGTGGACGCTTGACATTGTTCCCTTCGCGATACCAAACCAATGTGGCCGGATTTTCTATGCCGTCATGTTCACTTGACTACAGCGCACCAGGCGTGCAGCACCGTTCAGTGCGTCGCCGGCTGGAAGAAAATTCTTGCGCTCAATTCACAATTCACAAACATCTATGAGCAGAAGGAGCAAAAGATAGAAAGAACATCGCACGAAGCGAGTAAAATACGTGAGTGACGTCATTTCGCCCAGGTGTGCTATGCAGGATGCGCCGAGTTTCTCGTTCGTGCGAGTTTTACCCGAGTTTCCTCGATGGCAGTCAGTGAACGAAGATAGCAAGGAACGTGCAAAAACAGCAGGCAAAAAGAAATGACGAGATAAAGCCGCGTATGACAACATGAGCGCACCCTGCGCGGCACAGTGCTTCCGCGTTTCAGGCTGGTAAGACTGCGCAACAAAACTCACCAGCGCCGCAAATTGTTATCAATGTATCATCGCAATTTAGCAATACTGTCACTGCCCCGCCGTCTATCTGCACACTTGCCGCGAGCCGCTTTCCACGCCTTTCTCGGGCGCTTGAAAGGTGTGCCTCCTCTTTCGGGCATTATCTTTCTATCCTCCGTCGAATGCCAACAGGGCACATGCGATGCATTCTTACACCTACACTTTCCCTCAATCGTGTACTTTAAAATACAACAAATAAAATAACGAACATTTTAATTCTTAAAGTATCGTTTTTTTATTTGAATGCTATAACTCTGTTATGAAAAACGCAGATCGAGCGAATGATTCAATTTTGCACTTTTTGCCGCTAGTGGCTACAGTGAGGCGAAAGCTCACAAGTGAATAGATTCTAGAGGGTCGCGCGCACGAGGGAGTTCATACGGTGAGCAGTCGCCAGGGGTGCTGCAGTGCTATTCTCGATAAAGTCAGTCATGACAATGATCTGTCCAATCCCTGTCTATTAGGATAATGCAACGCAGCGCCGCAGCATGGCTGTTCACTGCAGGCCATTAAGGCCGCCACTTTACCAGCTAAAAATTACACTCTAGCCATAGAGACGGGAACAACGGCTGTCGCTGCAAAATGGCTGTGCGGTATATGGTCCGCAGTGACGCAGCACAGCACGAAGTCTCCGCGATGCATTTCGAAGAAGAGCGTGCTGCCCAGCGACACAATTCATCGCTTGTCATCGCTTGCCCAGTGAAGATGCCTATGTGTGCATGTACGCAGAATTTGAGTGTGTTGTTCACTCCACTGTGCTTGCCGATTGCCTCTGCTGCTGAGCTAACAGCTATCGCAGATTGATATCGTTACGACAGCGCAGCAATCGCATTTTGCTGGGTGGCGACTTTACACTTGCTAGTAGGTACAGCGGGGGCGTGGCACTGCGGGTCTCGTGACTTCCACTTAACACGTGTTGCCATGGCAATCATGGAGACGCAGCGACAAAGCGACCTTGCCGAGCGCAGCTCCGAGGTGCCTAGGGACCGAATCATTTAGGGACATTTTACAAGGCGCGTTGAATGTATGGCAGTGTCTGGGCCACGGTGTTAGAAGTACAGGTGGAACGACGGAGCACCGCCGTCGTGCACTCGCTGCGTCGAACTTCGGTACATCCGTTCCATCACGCCGCGAGATGGCAGGAGTGGTTGCGTGGCCGACAGCCGGGCGAGCCGGCCCCTATTGCGCATTTGTGGACGAGCGGTCGCCGTCTAGTCGAAGCAGTTGTCGCCACGTTGCGCCCTTGTTTTCATTCTTTGCGTGCGATGACAAGCTGTGCTCTTCGTGTGAGCAAGCCGTGAAATGGGCAAGAAGTTTTTTTTTTTTGCCACGGTGCAAATCTGGCTACGAGATCTGCACTGAAAAAGTGTCGCTTTTTGCTGCACCCCGAGAAACGGACCGCCTGAAGATATGACGCCATGGAATTCCACGCAAGGACCGCGTGCTGTAGTCGACTGACTACGTGTGTGAGAAGCACTTCGAGCCGAGGTACGTGACGAAGATGTGGGAAGCAGTTTACAAAGGACTCGTTCTTGTGAGTGCACTGCGAAAGGCGGCTCTGGCAAAAGACGCCGTGCTAACCAAGTTTCCCGACTGCCCTGCTCATTTGACAAAGACAGAAAAAAAGAAAGGCGCCTGCGGACCGTTCGCACCCTCCTGCCACCAAACGTAGCCGTGTCAGACAGGAAATTTTTCTCTCCGTGCGAGAGCTATGCTTGTAACAATGAGAATGTTTTGGGTTTATATTTGTCTAACTAGGTAAGCATTACTTAAACAAACAAAACTCACTTCTGTCATATATCAACGCGACGTCACTGTCATATGTTCATATTGACTCGTATACATGTTTATCCTTTCACCGGTGACCGCTTTTCACCGGCTGTTAAACGTTATCGCTAGGCACAGGACGCGCCTGCATGTATCGGAAGTTTCTCGAACGTTATCGGTGCTTCTATCCGTTGTCTCTTGTCACCGACGCTCATGTAATCGGATTGTATGAGCAACGCGAATTGTCTAGAACTTTCTGGAAGACACACGGGTACCAGGGATTAATTTGGAACTTTCGATGACTCATGTATAAAAGCCGATGCGTTTCGCCGCTGATCAGATTTTCGACGATCGCCGACTGTGTTCACCGCTTTCGTTGTGCTTCGAGTATAGCTTGCTTTTGTGGGCACAGGTGCGCCCAATAAAGAATCAGTTTCGTCATACACAGTTTTACGACTGTTTACTTCAGCGTCACTACTACGTGACGTCTGGTGGAGGTGCACAATTTGACATGTCCGAATGCGAAGGCATCCTCCTATCGCGAACCTTCTAGGTGGGTAACTGAACATATTTGTCGCCGCGCCTCAGCATGCGGCGCCCATCAAGGAAGAAGTTGGCATTCGACCGCGCGGCAGGTGCAGAGCGAGAATAAAAAATCAGTTCGAAAACTCAACGCTGTCAGGGCTGGATCTTTCTCGTGTTAGCTCCGACAGTTAATGGTGACCCGATAAAGAACACGCAACCCCAACCATCCCGCATGGATCCCGCCGGCTCTTCCACCCAGCCTACCGGTCCTGACGCCCAAGAAGACGCCAGACTTAGCAGTGCTGCGGTGGCTGCGATCCAACACGTCAACCTGCCACCATTTTGGCCAAACAACCCCTGCACATGGTTACTGCAGGTCGAGGCGTACTTCCGTCTACGGCAAATCACCAGCCAACAGACCAGGTACTGGCATCTGGTGTCCTCCTTACCTCCGGACGTAGCCGAAGACTTCGCAGATATTTTAGCTTCACCGCACCCGAGTCATCCCTACGAGACGTTGAATGAAGCTATAATTTCCCGCAAGTCCGAGTCTGAACACAGCCGACTCCAACAGCTCATGACGGCCACAGAGCTCGGTGACCGTCGCCCATCCCAGCTTCTGCGACGCATGCGCCAGCTCATTGGTGGGACCTCCGCCCCTCAAGAGGAGAAGTTGTTACGAGAGTTGTTCCTCAAGCGCTTACCGCAGTGCATGGCCGCAGTCCTCGTCGCTGCAGGAGACGTCCCAGTAGACACGCTCGCTGAAATGGCTGATCGAGTAACAGACTACTCGCGGGCACATAGCCTCAACGCCGTGACCACGTCGCCACCGGCCACCGCTGCAGACCCCGCGCTCGCGAGCATCGACAACCGTTTGGACGCCCTTTTTAGACGTCTCGATGACTTCCTACCTGCGCATCGCCGATCGGCATCCAGGTTCCAGTTCCACAGTCGCTCCTCGACGTCTCCGCGCTCTCCGGGACTTCAGACAATCGACGCGCCACGGGACGGCTCGTCCTCGACCATGTGCTGGTACCACCGCCGATTTGGGGACTCTGCTCGCAAGTGCACTCGCCCGTGCTCCTGGTCGGGAAATGCGACGACCGGCCACTGACGGCGGCAAGTGGTACTGGTCGAAAGTCATGCCGCCTTTTCTATGTTTCCGATAAGATGACTGGCGCTTGCTTCCTCGTCGACACAGGAGCCCAGGTTAGGTTACCGGCATACCGGCCTCCAGTGCAGGTCGCCGTCGCCACTAACAGACCTGCCCACTCCAAGCGATCAACAACTCCGCCATTTTCACATACGGCCAATGCTCTCTTACACTTTACCTTTGACTACGCCGTACGTTCCGCTGGCTTTTCATCCTCGCTGACGTCTCGCAAGCTGTTCTTGGAGCTGACTTCCTCAGTTTTTTCAACCTTGCTGTGGACATGCATGCTTATCGCCTCATCGATCTCAACATGCGCCTATCCATCAACGGTATATTCTGCACTTCCTCGTCAACGAGTCTTCGAGCTCTCACACCCGCTTCGCCGTATGCAAAAATACTCGCTGACTTCCCCAACATCACGAAGCCGCACACCAGAGTCACCGGTGAAGCATTCCGTCACTCACCACATTGTGACCACTGGACCTCCCGTTTTTACACGGCCTCGTCGACTATCGGGAGAACGCCTCACCATCGCCCGCCGTGAGTTTGAGCACATGCTTCAACTTGGCATTGTGCGGCCTTCCTCCAGCAACTGGGCATCGCCACTCCACATGGTGCCGAAGAAAGATCCTGGTGACTGTGGGGATTACCGTGCTCTCAATGCCCACACCTTACCAGACCGCTACCCACTTCCTCGCATACAGGATTTCACATCAAATTCGGCTGGGTGCACGATCTTCTCTAAGATTGACTTAGTGAAGGCTTACCATCAGATTCCTGTGAAACCGCTGACATTCCAAAGACGGCCATCACCACCCCATTTGGTATGTTCGAATATGTAAGGATGCCTTTCGGACTGCGCAACGCAGCACAGACTTTTCAGTGCACTATCAACGAGGTCACGCGAGGTCTAGATTTCGTATTTGCCTACCTTGATGACCTCCTGGTCGCAAGCTCATCGTGCCCTGAGCATGAAGACAAGCTGCGCACCCTGTTTCATCGTCTGGATGATTACGGCTTCGTCATTAATCCCAATAACTGCGTCTCTGGCGTCGCTACAATCGAGTTCTTAGGCCACCTTGTCACTCCACAGGGTATCCAACCGCTCGCCAGCAAAGTGAAGGCTATCCTAGACTTTCCACCCCCGGCATCAATGAAACGACACCGAGAATTTCTGGGCCTACTAAACTTCCATCACCGCTTTCTTCCTAGGTGTGCCACTTTCCTAAAGCCCTTGACCGACCTATTAGCCATAAAAAAAAGACCCGGCTGTACCACTGAAATGGACCGACGATGCCGCATCTGCCTTCGCCACTGGCAAAAAGGCTCTGGCAGACGCCACCATGCTCATACATCCCGCTCCTGATGCCCCAATTCGTCTCATCACCGATTCATCGAGTGTGGCAGTTGGCGCTGTTCTCGAGCAGCACACATCAGGTTGGCAGCCCCTTGGTTTTTTCTCGCAATAACTCAAACCACCGGAAGAAAAATACAGTACATTTGCCCGAGAACTCCTTGCGGTGTACCTCGCCATCAAACATTTCCGCCATTTACTGGAGGGCCGGGACTTTTACTTCGTTACAGACCACAAGCCCCTGACGTTTGCCTTCGATCGAAATCACGGCAATTACACTGCAAGGGAGATCCGTCAACTATGCATTATCTCCGAGTTCACCGTGGATCTCAGACACGTCCACGGGCCGGAAAATGCCGCCGCTGATGCACTCTCACGCATCGATGCATTGTCGACCCAGCCACCACTAGACATGGAAGAGCTAGCAGCTGCCCAGAGGAACGATCCTGAGCTGCATAGTCTTCGCTCTTCATCCACGTCTCTATCTTTCACGGAGTGCCTGCTTCCATTTTCTACCTCATTAATAACGTGCGAAACGTTCATTTCATTTTATTTCGGCATTATGGTACGTTATAACATGTACAAAATGCTGGGGGCACAGACTAAAAGCCAAAAAAAAAAAGGCTTGACGGGGTCTGTACCCCATAATTGCACTTTGACAGGGGCAACAACAACAACAAAAAAGTTCCTATGCGACAAGCTTACAATGGCAAAACTATACATCGGAAAATAAAACTAACAGTGTTGAAATTAACATTGACAAGCAAATATATACTTTTCTGCACATCAAAATTTATGAAAACTTGGAGAAACTTTCTAGTACAAAATCAAAACTTGATAGCAGCTGCATTACAGAAAACAATGCTGGTTGTTTAAAAGAGTAGGCAATGTATATGCGATCATTTGTCGGCCATAATTAGTACGGGTCCGTGGCGTAAACCAAAAAGTGATTCCGCGCGTGTCATAAACATGCAATCTTTCAGTCAAATTAGCAAGTTCTTTCAAGCACAGATTGTTTGTTTTAATGCCTTGTTTGTAGCGTTTTATTAATAAAGATTCGTACAAGTCGTCAACAGGTATTACGTTTAGATTTTTACAGAGGGGCCTTGTGTGCGCGTTATACGGAGCATTGACAATCAAACGGACAGCCCTTTTTTGTAATCTAGAAATCCTCAGAATGTTGGAAATTGTGGTGGTTCCCCAGACTAGGTAGCAATAGCACAGTTTTGAAAGGAAAAGTGAGTTATACAATAACAGTTTTACTTTCTCAGGCAAAAGAAAACGTGTGCGCGATAATATACCAACCGTGCGAGAAAGACTGGAACAAACAGAATCAGACTGCAAATCCCAGGACATGTTTTCATTAAAGAGTACACCAAGACATTTCACAGCAGGAACCACCTCAATTTTTGATGGACCAAGAAAAAGCGCTAAATCCAAGTTGACTTTCTTGCTTTTAGCTCTAAATAAAACCGCTTTTGTTTTTGACGTATTTATAGTAAGCGAGTTGTTCAAACTCCAGGTATGCAGTTTCGCGAGTACGTTATTTGCTCTGGTTTGAATTTCCGATAAATCTGATCCTAAAAAAAAACTAGTATCGTCAGCATAAACTATAAATTGGGTATTTTCATCTATTCTTACTACGTCGTTAATATATACATTAAAAAGTAGAGGCCCTAGGATGCTTCCCTGCGGTACTGCGCTGTTTAGGGACCGAAAGCTTGATTTATAGTTATTAAGTTGTACCTGCTGCTTGCGATCACTCAAGTAGCTTTGCATAAGTGTAAAAAATGCCCCACGGAATCCGTAATGCTGTAGCTTTTTTAAAAGTGTGGTATGATTAATCCGATGAAAGGCTTTTGAATAATCGATAAATATTCCAACTATGTAAAGTTGACGCTCAAAACCACCTAGTATGATTTCTTTTTGAAGAAGTAACGCGGATTCTGTGGAACGTTTTTTACTAAAGCCGAATTGAAACGGCGTTATGATGTTATGGCGACTCAAAAAACTATTCATTCTTATGTGTATTAACTTTTCAATAGCTTTGGAAAAAATGGGCAGTATGGAAATAGGCCTGTAGTTTGATGCATTATTTTTGTCACCACCTTTGAAAATAACGGTAACTTTGGCAACTTGTAGCTGTCTCGGGAAATTGCCAGAAGAAAAGATTAGATTGATCACATGTGTTAGGGCTGGCGCAATGATGTCAAGTACGTACTTGACCGGTCGAATTTGTAGATCATCAGGGTCGGGGCAGTAGCTATTTTTGAGGGATAAGAACATTGCTACAACTTCTGGCTGGGAGACGGGAAACAAATACGCAGATTCACGTGTTCTCGAAGGCATATATTCCATGCAGGAAGTATTATGCACACTGCTTGCGACAGAGGCAAAAAAATTGTTAAAAAGGTCAGCTAGCTTACGGCCAGTGAATGTATCGTTATTTAATTTAATCTCAGTGGGGCCAGTGTTTTCTTTATAATAACCTTCTAAGAAAGAATTCAGCCTTTTCCAGACAAGTTCCGGTTTTCTAGATACTTCGTGATTAAACAAGTTATAAAAGTATCGTTCTTTTTGTCTGCGCAAAAGGTTATTTGTTTTATTCCTATGTTTCTTAAACGCTTGTAAATCGGAGGCGCTTTTTGACCTAAGGAACCTTTGAAACAGTGCATTTTTATCGATGATAGCCTTCAAGCATTCCGAAGTAAGCCACGGCTTTCTTGCCTTACGGGGACGGGTCTTTTTGATGTAAGGAAAACTTACGGTGAAGGCTGTTTTAATTTTGTCTATTAGTAGTTCATACGCGCGAGTTGCGTTACCACTGCTATAGATGGAGCGCCAGTCTGTAGCTAATAAAATTGAACGAAAACGCTGCAGTGTCTCCTGGTTTACGTTACGGTATGTGACAGACCTTTCATGTTTGTTTTTTGAGTTTGGTTTGTTAAAGCTTTGGTTTGCTTTGGCTTTGGTTAAAGCTTTGGTATATGGGCAAATGGTCACTAATATGTGATCCGAGAACTCCTGAGTCAATTGTCTGATTTTGACAGTTTGTTACAAAAGCATCAATACATGTTGACGTACTTAACTCTATACGTGTCGGTTGTTTTATCACGTTTACCAACGCATTTACTACGAGCATTTCCGTAAGTTGAGCCCGTGGCGCTGAGTTGCTCAAGAAATCAATGTTAAGAGCACCTCCCAAAATTAGTTTGTAATTATTGTCGTTAATCCAAGCAAGAAATTCGTCTAAAAAAGATAAAAATGAAGGTAGCATCCCTCCAGGTGGGCGATACATAACTGATAAAATACCATATATGCACTTTACCGTATGAATTTCGTAATCATCTGTAATTCGAGAATAATTCGAGAGCAGTTCGCTTTCAAATCTGTCTTGAACCATTAACGTAAGACCACCGCCTTTTTGTACCGCGACGATTTAGAAAGTGAGACTTATAACCAGGCAATTGCAGTACCTCCAGTTCACTTGTATACCAAGTTTCGGTCATGATAATTACGTCAAAACGAAATTTAAAACTTTCTATAAAGGTTGTGAGGACGTCGTCTTTGTTCCGGGCCGACTGGCCCGGAACAAAGAAGACGTCCTCACAATATAAAGAGCTGAAATATGGCCGCTAACAGAGACAGGTATATTTAAATCACTTGGCGATTTGAAATTTGGATCCATCATTCAAGAGTGGGATTTAAAAAAATGTACAAGGGAAAGCTAATGATGAACACCTTCGTGCTGCAGGTGTTCATCGATCTTCACTAGGTCAGGGACACATGTTATTTGAAGCGCATTCGAAGACTCAGTCTTTCTTACAAATATTTTACCGTCTGTGGTCCACACAAACCGCCATTTCTTTTCCTTCTTTTTCTCAATGGTCATGGCAAGCAACTTTTTGAGCTTTGGACAAAGATGCTCATTTATGTATATCGGAGATTTTCCAGAACAGCCGACGTCGGCCACGGAAGGACGAAGCTTTCGTGCCTTGCGAAGAACAGAGTCGCGTTTTGACCTGTTTTTCTCGTCTACTGGTGTTCCTCGGCCCTTCGTGCCTACAGCTTTTCGTCGTGCAATTTTTGATCAATTGCACAACATGAGCCATCCGGGTATTCGTGCGACCCAGAAGCTAGTCACATCTCGTTTCCTTTGGCCAAGCATCAATGCTGACGTCCGACGCTGGGCGCGCACCTGCCTTCAGTGCCAGCGTGTTAAAATTCACCGTCACACGGTCACCGCACCATCCCCCTTTCGGCCTCCCGATGCCAGGTTTTCCCACGTCCATCTCGACATCGTCGGCCCTCTTCCACATCACAAGGGGCCTGTTACCTACTGACATGTGTGGATCGCTTCACCAGATGGCCGGAAGCGTTTCCCAATTCCGACATTACAGCACCGACAGTGGCTAAGGCTTTCACAAATGGCTGGGTATCACACTTTGGATGGCCTTCCCTCGTCACCACCGATCGCGGTCGTCAATTTCAATCGGCCCTTTTCGCCGCACTTGCCAATATCTTGGGCATTCGACACATCCACACGACTGCCTACCATCCTTCAGCCAATGGCAAGGTCGAACGGCTTCGTCGACAACTGAAAGCTGCCCTCACTGCTCACCAGCCAAGAGAACGTTGGCTTGATCACCTCCCCTTCGTACTTCTGGGCATCCGATTAGCATTGAAGACGGATCTCGGCTGCTCATTAGCCGAACTAGTCTATGGCGTGTCCCTGCGTCTTCCAGGGGAATTCATTGAGCCGTCGTCGCCCCTTCCACTCATGATGCCTCCACGTACATTCGAGAGCTGCGCACCACGTTTCACGGCCTTGCTCCTGTAATTCCTACCGACCGAAACCCCCAGTCTGTCTTTGTCAGCCAGGATCTGCATGACTGCAGTCCCGTCTTCGTTCGGCGTGACCATGTACGGCCACCACTCACACCGGCCTATGACGGCCCATTTCGCGTACTCCATCGTACACCTAAGACGTTCACGCTGGACATCAACGGCCGTGAAGACGTCGTGGCTGCGGATCGACTAAAACCTGCATACATTGCCGCTCTCGTGTCCGCGGAGCTTCCATCTCCAGTCTGGATGCCCTCATCCAAGCACGTTCACTGGGAGACTCCAATGGCTCACGCGCTACGGGGGGGGGGGCCCTGAAGCGCCTCAGCATGCGGCGCCCGTCAAGGAAGAAGTTGGCATTTGACCGCGCGGCATGTGCAGAGCGAGAATAAAAAATCAGTTCGAAAACTCAACGCTGTCAGGGCTCGATCTTTCTCGTGTTAGCTCCGACATATTCAACAGATATCTACCTCGGTATCGTCAAAATGTATTTGTTTGCCATTTTTATGTTCTTGCGCTCTTTATAGCGTGAAGGCTGACTTTTTTATTTATTTCTAGCGGCGTTCGCGGCCCCGTAGCGACCATGCATGATACCTCGCCTCGGCCACGGGTGCTGTGGCGCCATCTCGGGCCCTCTGCACAAAACGCGGACCGAAGTTCTCCCTTCCCGGAGGTGCCGTTCGTACACCTAATATACTTCTAACACCGTGGTCTAGGCCACGCCGCCCGCGCTTTATTGTTCTAGCGCTTGTTCTAGCGGCGAAAAACCGTGCAGCAGTGGTGGTGTGGCACGTAGGCTTTTGAACGAGATGGTCTTTGGAGGGACCGCCAGTAGTTTGTGCGCAGGCGCGAGTACAAGCCGGTGCGAGAGAGAACATCTCGGGGCTTTTGCTCCTTGCATATCTCACTTTGCCTACGTACTACGGCGGAGAACATCCTTTGTTCGTTTTGTATGCGTTTGTCTCCCGGCTAGCCGACATGTGCGTTTGCGTTGATGGCGCCGTACACAAATTTTGCTCTTGTGCTCCTACGATGTTTCTGGTGAGTTTGTTGCGTTTTTTGTTCCAACGGTAACAAAGGAAATAGTGGCGAGGGGATCATTGAACTTGTGAAATTGACGACGAATCGGATAACTTTAATTCCAAAGCACTCCGTCCGTGCTCGTGCATTAGTTATCAGTGCATAACTAATGTTCAGGAGATTCGCGTGACCAAAAGCACTTATACGTGGTGAAACACATTTAGCACCCTGTGGGTGCCTCTTTCTGTGCAATTGGATACTGCTCTCATTTGTGCCAAGGTGCCGCGGCGGAAGCCGCGGTGCCGGGCGCCGACGCGACGTGGTGGTCGTTGGGGTGTTGCTACGCTGAGCTCCGCAACACCCCAAATAAAAAATGTACTGCTTCAGTCAGGTAGACTGCTCCCTCTCTAATAGTGAGATTATATTTGGATAATCGAAACAGTGATGCGTTTATTTAGGAATAGCATCGATCCCTTAACAGCAGCCCCAGTTGTACAAAAGGACCAATGTTCTCCGCCGTAGTACCTAGGCAAAGTCAGAATTCAAGGAGCAAAAGCCCCCAGATTTTCTCTCTCGCACCCGCTTGTACTCGCCCCTGCGCAAAACTACTTGCTGATTAACTACTTGAAAATTATTTGCTGCTCAGCCCAAGAAGATATATGCATAAGCCGGCGAAAGTCGACGCCTCAGGCGGCACGTCAGCTCGGACCAACGTTCGATACTGATTGGCGCTTCCTGGCCGAATGATGGCCTACGGTTAACAGCGTGGTTCCAATATGGGCTATGCCGTTCTGATTCCTGGCCGAATCATGGCCTAAGATTAACAGCATGGATCGAATATGGGCTGGACCATTATTTTAGGGCTCCAACGCTGGCCCTCTTTGCACATGCAGTAAACAATATTAGCAGTGCCGTTCATTGAGGCTGGAATTATTGGACCGACATTCCTGTGGATGTGCCAACATGGGTTTCTAAGTTGGCTTTCTTGGAACAACATAGGGCTTGTAGTGTGCAAGTTTATTGTTCCCAAATTTTAAATGTATTTTCTGTACGACTTGGTAAGCTTAACTTACGTTTAAAAACGTCTATATATAGAAACGTAATATCTGGGGTTTTAGGTACCTAATTCAAAATATGATTACGATCGAGACACGTCGTAGTGGGGGACTATCCTTGTTACAATGAAGACGCCGATATGCGAAAGCCGTTTATTGCAGCTCATGGCAGAAACACATATGACACGACACAGCTTGGTCGCCGCGCTTTTAACACGATAACAGCGCCAACAAAGGATGCGCGCGCAGGCTCTGCGCACTGAACAGCGAGGGCAGATAATCGTCACCAGCCACGTTTGACGCGATTACAACACTCCCCCACAAACAAAATCACATTCAATGGTACATCAGTCGATCTGGTGGGCGTGTCACCCGTGTGCTACGTCTAAGTATAGGAGGGGTGTGCGGCGGTTGTGGTGACGACACTGGCGGTTGTGCTGAGCAATTTCCCTTTTCCAAAATATCACTGGCATGCGGCAAAGACATTTCATCACCACAGTCTTCCACATATTCTTCATGTTTCAAAGAAGTGCAACGTAGGTGATCGGCATGCACAAAGCGCGTTTGTTTATCAACATTCACCAGGTACGTTACCGGAGATTTCACGCTCACAATGTTTCCAGGTCGCCACTTTACAAGTTCACCACGAACAGTACGCACGAGCACGCGATCGCCCACAGAAAATGCTCTAGGCTTTCCCCTACGTTTATTTGCACTGCGCACTTCTCTCTCAGACTTCGAATTGATCGTACCTTCCATGTCTGGTTTGAGCAGAGAAAGTCTTGTCCGCAGCTTTCTCTTTAAAAACAACTCTGCTGGTGTTTTACCAGTGAATGTGTGCGGCGTAGTTCTGTACGCGAAAAGGAAGTTGTCAACTCTGTGTTGCAAGGATCTGGAACTGTGGCTCCGTTCATCCTCTAGCAGTTGCTTTAGCAATGACTGCTTAACAGTCTGCACTGCTCGTTCTGCTGCGCCGTTAGATTGAGGATGATAAGGCGGAGTCAAAGTATGCTTGACCCCGTTTGCCTGCAAGAAATCATCAAACTCTTTCGCTCGAAACTGTGGCCCATTGTCCGTAACTATCTCCTGAGGCAACCCATAGCTTGCAAACAATGACCTTACTGTCTCAATGGTCTTTTGCGCCGTAGTTGAATTCATTATTTTGACATCTACCCACTTGGAGTGTGAATCGACTGCGACCAGAAACATCTTGTTTTCTTTTTCTGCAAAGTCGAGGTGCACTCGCTCCCAACTGTTAGTGCACCACCTCCATGGGGTCAGTGGCGCTGGTTGGCCCACTGGCCTTACACTCTGGCAGATGTGACATTGTTTTACAGTTTGTTCAAGGCTGCTGTCGATTCCGGGCCACCATACCATTGATCTCGCCAGGGCCTTCATTTTACTGATACCCATGTGTTGTTCATGTAACAGCAACAGTACTTCCTGTTGAAGAGCGCGGGGTATAACCACTCGGTTCTCCCAAATTAAGCAGGCATCATCTACCGAAAGTTCAAACCGTCTTACAAAGAACGGTTGATACTGCGCCTCTACCGACCGCGGCCAGCCATGCCATGTCATTTCACGCACAGCACTCAAGACAGAGTCCTTAGATGTTTCATGTGCGATGTCCTTTGCAGTTAAGGGCAATTCTCTGGCAGGAGAAAAGTAAAAAATCTTATCTACATCATCAGTGTTTTCAGACAATGGTAGACGCGACAAGCCGTCAGCATTGCTAATCTTTGCCCCTGGTTTGTGCACAATGCGGAAACGGTAGTTCGACAGAAAAATGGCCCAGCGGTGGACTCGCGCCGCTGCCACAGCACTACTGTGATGTCTAGCTTCAAAAATTATCGTGAGTGGTTGATGGTCAGTGATAATAACGAAGCTGCGGCCATAAAGATACTTATGAAATTTCTTTACGCCGAAAATGATGGCGAGTGCCTCTTTCTCAATGTGGGCATAGTTTCTTTCCGCCTGTGACATTGATCTGGAAGCGAATGCGACCGGACGCTCAACGCCATTCACTACGTGCGATAACACCGCGCCCAGCCCGTAAGCAGATGCATCACATGTCAGCTGGATTTCCTTTTTTACGTCATACAGCTCCAAGACTGTTTCTTTAGTTAGCAACTGCTTACATCGCCTGAAACACTCATCGCACTGACGCGACCACTGCCATATGCTTCCCTTGCGTAGAAGCTGGTGAAGCGGTTCTAGTTGTCCGGCCAAATTGGGCAAAAATTTTGCATAGAAGTTCACTAGGCCTAAAAATGCCCTCAACTGGGTCACATTGCTCGGTTTCGGTGCTTCAAGGATTGCTTTTACTTTATTCGCCGTGGGATGCAGACCGTGTTGGTCTATTTCGTGCCCTAGGTATTGTACCCTTTCTTGAAAGAAAACGCATTTCGCCACATTTACTCGGATCCCGTGCTTACTCAGAGCATTTAGCACTTCCTTCGTTCGTTTGTAGCACTCTGGTAGGTCTTTCCCAGCTATCAGCACGTCGTCTAAGTAACAGGCTGTGCCAGGTATGCCATGCAAAACCTGATCCATGACTGCTTGAAACATAGCAGGCGCACTCGCAACGCCGAACGGCAACCGCCGGTATCTAAAGAGACCCATGTGCGTGTTAACCGTTAGAAGTTCTTCGGCATGCTCGTCCAACTCCAGCTGTAAATAAGCTTTTGCCAAGTCTAACACAGTGAACACGGTTCCTCCCACCAGGGATGCAAAGATATCCTCAGGAAGTGGCAAGGGATAGTGATCTACCTCGATGCACTTGTTCACACTGACTCTATAGTCACCACATATCCTTATTTCTGGTCCATTTTTCTTGGGCACAATTACTAGTGGCGTTGCCCAGGTGCTGTGCCGCACCCGGTAAATTACTTCAGCCTTCTCTAGTTCCGCCAGTTCTTTTTCCACTTGTTCTCGCAAGGCATACGGTACAGGCCTCGCCTTACAGAAAACTGGAACTGCATTCTCTTTCGTGCGAATGCTACCCTTGTATCCTTTTATAGCACCATAGCCTGCTTGAAAAACATCAGCGTGCTGTTGTTTTAATGCTTCTACAGCTCCTTGAGTTTTTAGAGGCGCGACTGCTTGTACTTTAAGCGCAACCTCATGCAGTTTCTGCAAGGCATCAGGCAAGTTCACTTTTATCTTTGCGAGCCAGTCACGACCGAGGAGCACAGGCATGCGCACCCCTTCTTCATACTTGGCAATGACAAGTGGTAGGCGGTGGCTTTGCTTCCCGCACTTCACATCGACTTGGGCAACGCCCCTTACATTGATTGCGGTGCCGTTGTACACTCCGAGTTTTACGTCCTCACAGTTGTACGATAGGTCAGGGAAGTTCTCTGCAAAGTCTTTTTCAGACATGATTGTAACGGCAGCCCCCGTGTCCAATTCCATCGGTACTTCGTGACCGTTTATGATTACTTTTACTACTATGGGAGGCGGACTGCCTGCTCTGTTTGTTTGACATATAGTCAGCAAATCCTGCAAATCCTGCTCTGTTGCCGGTACTTCTACAGCCTGAACAACTCGCGTTTTGCACATTTTTGCGACATGACCACGTTTAGAACACTTAAAACAAGCACTTTTTACAAATGGACACCTTGTAGGAGCGTGCTGACCACCGCACCTATGACACTCTACTGCAGTTTTTTGCGTATAGTTTTTTTTAGTACCTGGCTGGTTGCGTTAGGCTTCCCTTGGCTTCCTTGCCAGTGCAGTTGAGCGTTGCTGGCCCCGGCGCTGTCGCACAGCATGTCCTGGGTGTCCTTCTGTGCAGCCTCCATGGCGGTGGCTACCTTGCACACCCGTTCCCAGGTGACCTCGTCGTCGGGCAAGGCAAGAAGACGGCATCGGATGGTGTCGCTCCGTAGTCCGGCAATTAGGCGGTCCCGTAGCGCTTCTTGGAGGAAATTTCCGAAAGAACATGTCGCGGCGAGCCTCTTCAATTCCACAAGAAACTGTGCGATGGTTTCATTTGACTCCTGGTTCCGCCTGTAGAAGTGGTATCGCTCAGTGACCACAGACCGCTTCAGGGCGTAGTGCTGTTGCAGCACCTTCTTGGCGTCTTCGTACTTTACTTCGGTGGGCGTTTTCGGCAGCAGTAAGCTACGCAGTGTCACGTAGGCCTTCTCTCCTATTATGGTCAGGAAGACTTCAAGCTTCTTTCCGTCGTCTATTCCATTTGCTTTCGCAAATAGTTCGAACCTTTCTAGGTAGACGTCGATGTTTCCCGAGTCCGGGCAGAACTCCGGCAGCTTGCCGTAAGTGGTGGCCATAGCTTCAGTGCTGCTTCATCCCATCCTCGTCGCCAATGTTACAATGAAGACGCCGATATGCGAAAGCCGTTTATTGCAGCTCATGGCAGAAACACATATGACACGACACAGCTTGGTCGCCGCGCTTTTAACACGATAACAGCGCCAACAAAGGATGCGCGCGCAGGCTCTGCGCACTGAACAGCGAGGGCAGATAATCGTCACCAGCCACGTTTGACGCGATTACAACAATCCTAAGCACCTGTTTTTTTGTCCCATGCACCCAATGCATGGTACACGGGCCTTCTTGCACTCCGCTTTACCGAAATGCGCCTCCCTAAAAAAAGGGAAACAACGGTACGTCTTGCGCATTTGCCGGCGCATTGTACGTTTCGCATGCGCGCTCCGCGGCTTTGAATGATGATGATGTATGGTGTTTAATGGCGCAAGGGCCAAGTATGGCCAAAGAGCGCCATGCCAGTGTTTGTGAGTTTGTAGTGGAGCAATGAATTCTGCGAAGTAGATGAGGCGTGGCTGTAAAGGGGCCTAAAAATAATCGCTGTATAGTGCGTAAAATATACATGTACTAAAATCATGGCAATGACTAATGAGGTGTACTATGAAATTGAGAATGCATTGAGAAAGAAGAATACTATATTTAAAATATTTAAAATGCAGTAATTGGCAAGAAGCACTACTGCCTAAACAGAGCCCTTGAACCACAAGGGCCTGGAGGCATGTGCTATATATAAAAAAAAAACTACTATCACAGCGGCATCCTCTGGAGAGAGGATGCGCTACGAACTAGTTGGGCTAATAACATGCAGGACCACATCGTTCAAAAATTTGACGACGGCTTTGGCATTAAAAAGCGGTTCTTCACCAAGAAACATAATGGGGTGAAGCGGGACATGATATTGGTACGCTTGTGGAAAATATTTCCTTCTTTCTGTTTCGGCTTCCCGGCACTCCACGAGGACATGGAGGACGGTCAGCCTTTCACCACATCTACCACAGGTTGGTGGTTCGTCACCAGTAAGCAAAAAATTGTGGGTGCCATATGTATGTCCTATTCTGAGACGACAGAATAGGACATCAGTTCGTCGTGTTTTCGCGGCTTTGAAGGATCAAGATTCTGGGCAGAATCAAGAATTGCGCTGCCAGAGAGCTGATGTCGTTTTAAATTGCCTCGAGATGGAATGCATGTGTTAGTGAAACTTCTATTTGTTTAGCAGCTAGGAAAGGTACTTTCGTGGCATGTTGCGGTGACATTAATCATGGTCATATTTCAATGGGTTTCTTTATCGCTTCATTGCGCATGCGTGGTAGACTACTTATATGGACGCCTCGGAGTGAAAAAAAAACTCTTTAAAGTTTGCACTTGTCCGTGTTAATACCCTATCGTCCTTGGGGGGTATTGTAGATGGGGCGCCACCAGCTCCCAAGAACATCCAGCAATTGATCAGTTTCCTGCACCGGAAGCTCATCATCTTCGTACGAGAGGTCAGTCAACATCTTTAGATCTACTGGAACGTGAAAAGGGACCTTTACACTCAGTTCCCATAGAACAGTGACCAGTTTTGTGCCTTAGCCGATGGCCTCGCCACGCTAACCCTAGCTGCACGAGACCGAACGATCGCGCACGTGCGCTGCCGGCCTCGCGGCGGCCAGCGCCGCTGGCACGCGCCCAGCATGATGGACACGCAAGAGACCGAAGAACGATCTGACCAGGACTGGCAAACCGTTAGAGACGCTAGTAAGCGTCTTGAAGAACACATCGCCATAATCGTGAAAGTCACCGACGGTACCGCATTACAAGAACTCCCACCAGACTGTATTGGACACAGTGTTGTGCACGCAGCGGCTTTGACAACTACGGAAAAGAAAGATACCTACGTGAAGGTGAGGACTGTACAAAACCTAATAGCAGTTGACAGCTACCGCCCAACAGCAATAGAGAAACTTCTTCGCATACGGCAAATTGCAATAATGGGAACACAGCACCCGGTCCTCACATACCAGGCGAATGGCACGAATACAGTCGAAGGTGTAATTCATGGTATACAGTGTGCCGTTACAGAGGAAGAACTTGAAAGGGAGGTAGAAGTGCAAGGAGCTAAAATACTGCAAGTAAGACGCATCGGTTCCTCGAAAACAATCCTCATAACTCTCGAGGGAACATATTTGCCACGATATGCTCTCTACTGTAGAATGGTCGTCCGAATGTTCCGGTATAGGCCCCGCAGCATGCTGTGCAATTCATGCCTTCAAATTGGACACGGCGTGGACGTATGTCCTTACAAGAAGAAATTTGTGGCGTGTACAAAATGTGGAACTAAGTTGCCTCCCGGATCCAATGACGACACTCCTCATGACTGCGAGCTATGTTGCCGAAATTGCGGTGGAGAGCATGCAGCAAATTACCCCGATTGTCCAGTACGTCAAGAGAAGAGAAGCCGCAAACAACGCTACTTAAACGCTATGAAAGATGAGGAACCGCACGAGCCCACCAAGCAATCCGGGAAACCAAAGAACAAGCCCCGCTGCCGCAGTAGGAGCCCCAGTAGAACCAACTGGCCTGAGCTCCCAACAAGAAACCGCTTCGAAAGACTTGGTAGCCCAGAAAAGCAACGTGATCGAAGTGCCAGCCAAAGCAGAGACAACAACCAAAACAAGAGCACCGTAGCTAACAAGGAAGCTGGCAAAGAGGCCCCATGACTATACCAGAAACCAAGAGGAAACGAAGAAAAGACGAACAGGACCCCTTCAGGAACACAGACAGACAAAAGAAGTTCCCGAGCAGAGCAACGTACGTGGGTGAGTGGTTCGCATCTTTCACCAGCTGCCAAGTCTTCACCCTCACATCACACCGCTAATCCACACCCTTCCTACTGTCAGGCATTGAAAGCAGCTCAGACATCGCAATCTCAAAGGAACATAATTAGACATCTACCAACGAGTATTAAAGAGAAAGAGGGGGACACAGGTACACACCATAACAATGAAACGGAAATGACAGAGGTGCTAAGCAGACTAGATCAAATCGTTGTTGTAGTTACTAAAATGCAGGAAAACATTTTGAACCTGCAAGCAGAAATGCAGAAAAGGGATGCTATCATAGAAAAATTAGCAGGGCAAAATGCATTAATCACAGAAAGACAAGAACAAACAGAAAGGACGATTAACCGTATCGAGACAATTCTCAACATGACGAGAAAGCGCACAAAAAACCTCTCGCATTACTAACAAGATGAAACACCTAACAAGGTAGTAATTCCGGACTCGGAGAACACAAATATCCCCAGGGAACATGAGACCCAACATAAATAGCGGTATCAGAAATAAAAGAAGCTATCCAACTGAAAATAAAATAATAATCTGGCAAGGGAACTGCAGATGTTTCAGAAAGAAAAAGGCGCTGCTGTTGCAGCTAATTGGAAAGGAACCTAGACCACCTGATATAATTACGGTGCAGGAATCAAACGGGATAACAACCATACCAGGATACCAACTATTTCAGCAACGCAGTATTAAAAGAAAATGTAGGAAGGAGACAAATAACATTTATGCACCAGGCATGACTGTAACTTACGTTAAGAATGAATTAGCGGCGGTACAGCGCGACACGGCAGGGGGAAATACAGAGGAGCAAGAGTACGTGACGATAAAGTGCAGAATCCCGAAGAGCACACAGGAAATAATTTTCATAAATGCTTACTGGCTTCCTAACAAGGCAAATAACAACATTAAGTGGCTCGAAAAACACTTAAGGGGCCTAAAAAATACCCCATTCTCTTAGCAGGGGTCTTCAACAGTCCAAGTAAAGCTTGGGGATATGACTGGACGGCACCGAATGGCAGAAAGTTGGAATACGTTACGAATAACGTACAGTTTACTCTGTTAAATGATACCACGATTGCTACTAGAACAGTCAACAGCGTCGAGAAAGACACGAACCCGGACTTAACATGGTTCAGAGGACCCATGAATGCTGTGTGGGAGAACAGCCTAGAGAACATGGGTAGCGATCATTTTATCCTTACAACGCAGCTTATAGTAAAAAAAGGACGAACCGAAAACAGAACTTTTAGTAAAACAAAGATTACTAAATGGGACGATATGCGAGCTCAACTATTAAAGAGAGACCCAGGGGATGACTTAGATACTTGGGTAGAAGATATCAAATCTGGTGTACAAAAAGACCACTAAGGAAATAGGAAGAGATGAAGATCACCCCTATGTCGACTCCCATCTCTTAAATCTCTGGGACAAGCGCCACAGGTTAATCAACAAATACAAAAAGAATAAATTAAACAAAGTATTACTCAAGACAATTCAAAGAATCACAATAGAAGCACAAGATTATGCCCAGGAATTAGCCAACGAGAACTGGCTTCAAACGTGATCAGCTTAACGGACAGCTGCATACCCCAAAGGTTTGGCAAATATTGAGGACCCTTCTAGGCCAGGCGAAACCAAGGCACGCGATAACTAAACTGCAAATGTTGGAAAATAAAAATGCAGAGGAGCTCGCTGTAGAATTTTTGCATACCTTTTTTCCAATCAAAAGCGACGATCATCCCTTACCAGATTACGACGAATCTGGTAACGACAATGCCCAAGGCATCAACTCGCCTTTTTCCCTTCGTGAATTACATGCCGCCATGCAGAGCTTAAAACGGAACACTACCCCTGGAGCAGATGGAATCACGTACGCAATGTTGAGAAACTTGCCATGCAGATAATTATCAAGAGGCTCTGCTGGAACTTATAAAGAAAGCATGGGAACAAGGTGTAATTCAAAAACAATGGAAAGAGGCAGTAGTAATTCCAATTCCTAAGACAGGAAAACCATCCGACAAAGTATCCAATTTTAGGCCCATATCATTAACCTCCTGTATAGGAAAATTAATGGAGAAGATGGTTTTAGAACGTCTTGAGTGGCACCTGGAAAGCCTTCAACTTTTACCCGAGACAATGATAGGCTTCAGAAAACATGTTAGCACTCAGGACGCTATGCTGAGGATCAAAAACCAGGTGTTCGATTTACCAAGTACAGCTCAGCTAAGAACAATCGTAGGGGTCGATATGCAACGAGCTTTTGATAGTGTCACCCACCGCGCAATTCTAGAAAACCTCAAGGCGACTAAACCTGGGCCTAGAGTATACAACTATGTTAAGGACTTCCTAAGTGAAAGGACGGTTAAAGTGAAACTTGATGAATATGTATCACCTAGCCATCCAATCACGCGCGGAACACCCCAAGGTTCTATTCTCTCGCCGACTTTATTTAACATTGCGACGATGAAGCTACCCGCATTACTAGAACCGAACCTAGAACATAATCTGTACGCCGATGATATAACTATTTGGTGCTGTCGAGGATCACCAGGATGGCAAGAACACATTATTCAATGTGGACTAGATACTATACGTGACTACGCCGAAACACTAGGGCTAGAATGTTCCCCTCAGAAATCAGAATATATTGTCATTAGTTAAGACGTTAGCAAGCGAGCCGAAGAATATAAAAATATTATCAAACTTCGAATGAAAGACGCAGTCTTACCCCGCAAGAATACCATAAGAATCCTCGGTTTTTTTTCTACAGGACAATGGTAAAGCATCAACATGGGTGCAGAAGCTGACCGTACAACTGGAACAGATCCTTGCAATGATACGTAGAATAACTAGACAAAGGAGAGGAATGAAAGAACATGAACTTCGTAAGGTTATAGAAGCCTTGATCTTTTCTAGGATAATGTACTATCTACCATACGCTAAGATAACCAGCACTCAGCGCAAAAAGATAGACATTATAATTAGAAAGTGTGCTAGGCTTGCCCTGGGAGTTACTAAGTTTGCACCTAACCATAAAATTGAAGCAACCGGCCTCTTTAACTCACTACAAGACAGAATAGACATGCACAATCAAGCACAAATACAGAGACTTAAATCATCTCATCAGGGTCGACGAATACTGAATAGATTGGGATACGAAACCGCTAACTTACCCCCAATTCCCCCGAAACTACCACCATGGGATCATCTGCCAAGGATAACCGTAGATCCCATTCCAAAAAATATGCACCCGGAAAAGAATCGAAATAGGCGCTCAAAAAGAACAAGTGTAATGCAGAGGACAGAGGATAAAAGCACGTACTACATAGATGCCAGTCATAATGCCGAAATCAGCAAAGCAGCGGTCGTGGGCCATGACTCGACGCTTGTGAAAAATTACTTGGGAGTCCCAACGCCTCACGACGCGGAATTGCTGGCAGCAATGCTCGCCATAACGGAAATGACACACACATCTGACACGATCACAATCCGAACAGACAGTCAAAGCGCTTGCAGAGACATTCAAAATGATGACCTTCCTTACCACATACGCACAAAGCTCCACATGTACATGCATGCTCAGCCCCTTCTACGCATACGCATACAATGGGTTCCAGGCCATAAGGATTGCGAGGAAATGTAAGAGCACACCAGCTCACCCGCGCAGAAAATCCGGGACCTCCTATCCTTTGGCCTGTTGAAGATACTTACAACCCCAGAGAAGAGCAGAAGATGCAGCGGAAAGAAAGGATACATATTTTGAAGTCTCGCAGGGAAGCATCAACAATTCTCAACACACCATCCTACACGCATTCGATAGAGGACGCCTCAATCATACGAAAAGCACAAACACACACATTACTCACACCACACTATACGCATTATATTAGCAGGGACCCAGGCTCCCCCACTTGTAAACAGTGCGGGGCCTATCCATCAAATAAACGCATCTTATGGGAGTGCCCTGCAAACGCCATCTTCCAAAAGACAATAGATTCCAAATTACCACACAACCAGCGTCCTGGCAGCTGGTAGGAGTGGACCACTCCCCCACGAAGGTTTGAAAAACTATGGTGGCCGCTTCTGGTACAGCACGTCAAGAACGTGCTGGGCCCGGAGGCATGAGCCTACCAGGAGGCCCGGACTTGGGCTTTAGTACCTTCGGGGCTACTAAATGTTATTTATCTCTCTCTCTCTCTCTCTCTCTCGTCCTTGCCTGTCTTTGGTGCACAATGTTTCCTTCGCTTTTTTTTTCTGTTTACTCTTTCGTTCTTCAACCTTGCCAACCCCCCTTTTCTCCCTCACCCACCTGGTCAGCGCTATGAATGAAGCACTCGGGTAGCTACATGCTGCAAAGTAGAATCGGCAGCGCGTGCAGGCACGGCGGACTGCGGGGGGGGGGGGGGGGGGGGGTCACTATTGTCCCCCTTGTCTCCCTCCGTCGCTGCCGCCCCAAGTTCGCGGTGTGTAAAGCCCCTATAATATATAAATAGGGGTTTTAGCGGTGTGTCTACGTCTTGAGGGGGAGAGTGTGGTGTTTACGCCACTTTCTTCATTCACCCTTTCCTCGTACGCTTTCCTTCTACGCATAGCTAGCATACTGACCGGTGGCGTGACTGCTTGCAGATTTGCCCGTACTTGTCAGCGCACTGATATCATGAAAAAATGCTCGCTTGCGGTCGTCATTCCTACTGCAAAGCCTACACCTTAAAATATGCCGCAAAGTTGCCGCGGAGTTTTGCGAGTATTACAACTAATGAAACAAGAAAAAAAAAAGTCGGCGCTGGCGGCAACAGTCTTCGATTTGTGATCACCTCGGAAACGCAGGAACGTGGATCTTACAGCGGTGAGTGCATTTATTTTGCGCATGTTGCTAATTTTCTAAGGTGCTAGATGGAGTAAATTAGGAAATGGCGCATTGAGTTGTGTGTTTTACAAGCGAGATTGTTTCAATGAAGTAAATTTCAGGATACTACATGTTGCCTTAAAAATTATGTCCGGCTACCTAAGCGCTTTTTCTTGGCGCTTTAATTCCAAGATTTGTGTGCATATTACTGTTGAAGTTTTACCATTTATTATAGATTTGTTGCTTCCTTAACGTTGCAATTTTTTTCCACTGCATTTTCCACTTAACGTTGCTCTGCACTGCATCGATTTGTCGATTTGGGACGGCCTGGAGCACGGTGTGGCATGGCGAATGTTATGTTGCGTTTGCCTGCTATAATCTTGGGGCAGTGATGTGTGGATTATAAATTTAGGTTGAGTAAAAATTTAAAACAGCTATTTATGTGTAATGATTACATTTCACATGTGATTATATATTTTCCAATGCCATTTATTTGCACGAATACATTTTCATATAACTGCTAGACCGTTGTCGAGCTCCCCGTAGTGGGGGAACGCAAATATTTCAGGAAAAAGCTGACAATTGAAAATAAAATGGTGGTCTTCACTGCTACAAAATGCTGCTATCGCAGTAAGTGAGCGCAGAGCCAAACGAATAATTTAATTGTGCTATCTTGTTTTATTTATTCTTTTGCCCACGTGAATTTAGGCGATGATACATTTATAATGTATATCAATCAACGTTTACTGAACAGAAACGCTCTGAGCTGGATTGATAATTCTTTTATACTGTATTACGATGAATGCTATAAACTGCTGCCCACCGAAGCATTATCACACGATATATATTCTACTGAAACAGCCCTGACTAAGGTAGAGTGCCTGTAATTGACTGACTTATTTTATTAACAGCCTTTGAATAGTGCCCAGCGTAGAACATGTGTAAATCCCTGTTTGTGAATTTCACCCAAATTCCAGGACTTTGATTTTATCATGCTACAGCTGCTGCCTGATCCTGCTAGTCAATCCGAGGAATTGGGCTTGTTCTCACTGTTCTCGGTAAGCGTCATTTCCCGCAAGCGAACGCGGCAGTATTTTTTTTTTCTTTCTGTGCAATACATTCCTATTTTCGCTAGTGCTTCCTGGCGCAACTTGTCGAATTTCACATGTAAAATTTTGCACGACGGGCGCATTGTATCTACACTATTTGAAACTAGGTATTTTATGCTGTAATAAGTTTTGTTTCACTTCTTTAATTCTGAAGTGCTACGTTGACTAGGCGTGGGGTGTAAACAAGATGGAAGATGGACGGATCCTGAGTATTTTGTTTGTTGTAAATCTGTTCTCGTAACATCTTCTACGAAAGATGCCATATATCTTGGAATATTAAATAATGTTGCCTGAATTTTTCGCCGCTAAATTTACTAACTCCTTCTAAATCTCTGCTCAAACTTCAGTAACTCCCCCCCCCCCTTCTACGGCATTCCCGGGGGTCAAGCGCCCCCCGCATCAGTCATCCCCGCCAGCAACGCCATCGGCACCCCACCCGTCTGTCAAGAAAAGGTGCCCTGTCAAGTGTTTCCCTACCGTCCGCTCCCCTCCCCCCCCCCCCCATCCTTTTTTCTTTAAAAGAATATTTTTTTAAAGCTCCACACTGTTTTTAGCCAGCTCCGAAGAATACCCCCTGAGGAAGGAGCCGAATGGACCCCGAGACATCGGGATAATAACTTATCTTATTTGGTTGGAGTCACTCTCAAAGTCCTAATTATTTTCCCAACCAGACAGGTAATTGTGTCGACATGCTTAGCTTCAATTCTATTCTTGCAGTATGGTGATTTGTCAACAAGAAAACATTGCCACATACATTTGTCATTTCGTCATCTCTGATAATATTTGTTTTTATTTTCCAGCGCAAGCATCTGCTCCAAGTAAGGGGGAAGTCGTTGTGAGAGGTGGCAGCAAATGCAATGAAACCACTGCATTATCGCGGTCCTCAGGGGCCTGACCAGCCCGCCGTATTCCGAGCGCTGACCAACCAGCCTACCCACGTCAGCTTCATGCCCTGAAAGCCCTGGCCAGCCCACCGTCCACGGCACCTTGCCTAATTCCTATCCTCAGGGCCTTGCCTAATCCACCGTCATCCACCTAGCTTCACGAGAGATGGCTATTTGGCACTTGTTTGCAAATAATCTGTTTTAACACAACCCAGCGTCACCCATTTAGGTCCACGTAAAATGCCTGTTTGTGCTTATTTATTAGTAAATAAACTGTTATAAACTTGTCTTTCAGTATTCTTTTATGATTACTTGCATGTGTAATGGACTTCTGATTCTTGACCTAATATATTTATATCGCGTTTTCCTAGCGACAATTGATATAGCCAGTATGGGGACAATTGCTCTAAAAAATGCCACTAGCAAAACGCTCACGGTAATGGCTGCAATGTCTAGAGGCAACATATTTACGAGATTCGTCGTGCAAGGGGGAGTGGCCGAAAGCTGGCATTAAAAGGGCAACGAAATGGCTCATCGCTGGTACTACGCTAGCAAAACAATGGCTGCTGCATTGGCATAACATTCGGCCTATCTTGGTTTCAACTCGGGGCCAGCCTTGGATTGGGTTGCACTTTGCCAATATGCCAGCATTGGTTAAAGACTGGTACCAATTTCTGCGAGAATTGGACCATGCTTGGACCATTGCTGGTGTGCTGCCTGGGGCTTTGTTTTTGAAAGTGGTGCTCAGTACAGCACCGATGATACTGCGTTGTGCGTGTTTTGTTTCGGCGGTCAAGATTGTTGATGGCCCTATCAGTTCCGCACCACGTCGCTGTTGCCAAAAATAACTTGGGTGTGGCCCAACCGTGGTGGGCGCAAGCACAAGAGTTACAGGCCTCGCGCGGGGCATGACCTATGGTTTTGATTGACAGAAGAACTCGTGCCAAACTTCTACATTGCGAAACGCCCCTCGAGTTGAACTTGCGAACATGGCGGTGGCAGCAGCAGCAGCCTGTGTCATCGCATCCAGCGGCAGCAAGCGTCAATGTGACCGTCTGGACCCAATCACCTACGTGACCGACATAGAGTTTCAGCGTCATTTTCGCCTTTCCAAAACATCAGTGCGCTGGCTGTGTGATAAGTTAGGCGAAGGCCTTCGTCTGCGGAGACAGCGTGGCGGGCAAATTATGCTTTCCGAGCACAGACTGGTGTGGCTAGGCTGCGGAGGAAAAGTTCGTGCGATCGCTTCGGCTCTCTCCGGCTTCAAGCGCTGTTCGTCCACCGCGCCCCAGCCGCAGTACAGGTCCGGCGGCGTCATCGGAGTACTGGGGCACCTACGAGAACCTGGGGTTAAACCCGGGCCAACCAACCTGCGAAGGCGAAATGGTCACAGTATATAGGAAGTCTCAGAATGGACGCCGGGCTGCCTTCCGGTGCAACAGGTGCCGAAAGCAGTCTTCGCAGTTACACGGTACCACAGCACTGCACGGGCAGAGAGGCGAAGGAAGTTACTTTGCCAACACGGACCGCCTCGGCCGTCCGAACGACCACCTCTCCAGGCGGCAAATGATTTGGCTCACGTACTGCGTGAGCAAACGCGTAGGCATATGGCTGTTGAAAGAGGTAACCGGCAACTTGTTTCCTCTATCGGAGCACGCCATCACCGGCAGGAGGAACTACCCCCGTGAGGTCGCGAGGGACGAGCTGCTGGCGCGACCTCCACTCGGTGTCCCCGGGAAGATAGCGCAAATTGACGAGTGCCTTCTTCGCGGTGAGCAAAAATCGAGGCCGCCTTAGCCAGGCGACAACGTTCCGCCTAGCCGCCAAAATTACGGCGGTGTTAAAGATCGTGGCCCATGGGTCGCCGGCATGGTCTCCGCGACCAGAGGGCTGCTGCGACTTTTCAAGGTCGACCAACGAAAGGCGGCGACGCTAGGCGCCATTATTGCAGCCGCTGTTTAATCCAGGACCATTATTCATAGTGACGCATGATGCGCCGTAGCACGTGATCTTGGATGCGATTACATGTTGAGCACTTAGCACAACTGCAACACTTCATTGGATCTCTGGTCACCAGGGCATCGAGGGAAATGAGAGAGCTGATGAGGCGTTGCCCATCATGCGCCTCTTTCTTTTCCTCTTCCCCTTCCCCCAACGCCGAGTTGCTGGCTAGAGGAATTTACCTCAGGCCGACCTCTCTGCATTTTGTGTCATTAAACTTCTCTTTCTCTTGGGCGCATACAACTGTATCCCAAGTTCGGTGGATGCTAACGGTGCTATGCCTCAATTTGCATTTGGAGAGAGTCAACCACAGCGTGAATTTTGGGGACCCCATCATGGACATTATACAAAAAATAGAAAGTTAAGGCGCGATAACGTAAAATGATTCCAAACTGTTTTGATTCCAAACTCCTGACGTCAAATTTACGTAACCACCGACGCAAGCATCGGGCGGTCACCCGCAGCGTTATCTGAACAACGCAATGAAACACTCTCCCCGTTTATAGGAGGTAACATTTGTTCGCTTTCAAAACCAGTAACATTGTCTACTCTCAGCGGTTTTCTTATCTAATTGGCTGACAAGAGGAGAGGAGCACGCTCTAGTGGAGAGGGTTTCGATGGGGCCGAGCCAGCACAGTGAAAATAGATAACTGCATGAAGAGGGTGGTGCCGGCTTCTCCGATTTGTCCGCTTCACCTTAAGGCCGGAATACATGGAGCGAATAACCGGCGTCCGAGCGAAGAACTTCGTCGGGCGGCGAACGTCCGACGGCCGGCGTCAAGAAATTTGCCGTCCGCAGCCGATCTGCCTGTCCAAACATTTTCGTCGGGCGAACGCCGCCGCCGGAAGCGTCTAGCGCGCAGCGGTGGACGACAGCCAATCAGGAGGCACTAGTTCCGGTCGCAATGCATGCTGGTGTTTCGCGCGCGCGCGCCTTTTCGCGTCGTCTGCAATCGCGTTGGTGTTGCCGTGTCTGCATGTCTCTGCACCGATTCAGTAGTTCCTAGTATGATCTCTCAGGAATCGCGTTGTATTTGTACATCCCATATCCGCTGATCTGCGAGGAAACAGACAAGCAGTGCAAGCTCTCTACAACAACCTTCAACAGAAATCTTCTGATCTCAGAGGCCACATGCTGTCGTCATGCCTATCTCCCGACTTCCCTGATAGATGGCGCTGGCGTCTGATATTTCTTTCGCTAGGCTTAGACGCGTCCGAAACGAGAAGCGATCTCGAAAACTACTCAAGGTTATCCATAATACTCTGTCGTCGAAGCGGCCTGAGACTAAGCGAAAGCCGTTTACGCAGTCATTTGCTACCAACGAAGTGAATTCTACAAGGACAACGCCAAATTCAGTTCGAAGCGGGCAGCCGGGACCGCCGCCAACACGGCGGCCAACGCGCGGCGGCGTTCGCCGCATGTATCGCGACACAGCGAACATCCTGCGTCGTGTCGCCGCGTCGTACTTGACGCGTGAAGTTCATCGAGAAAGTTCGCTCCATGTATCCCGGGCTTAACTTAGCTTGCGGTGGCTCGTTGAAAATCGCGGCGGCGTGCGACGGAAGGATAAGAGTGCCGCTAAAATGGATCCTCAGCAAGGAAGAGTTTGCAGAACGATGTCATATACATGCCGAAAGGGCTCGATAACGTTTTAATGCCACGCAAAAAAGTTTATCATGCGCAAATAAATACATGCTCACCGACAGGTGCGAGTAGCAAGGGCCTGAGCGATCGGCGGGCAGCCATCTTCTATTCCTTTCGGAACGGGGCAGTCTGTGGCTATTCAGAAAAATTTTCAGTTTTGTTCGGCATATTAATCCATTTTTTTTCGCGTACACGTCACTTTGACGTGGTGAGTTTTCGCGGTTTTGTGACGTCGCGTGTGGGCGAAGTGGGCGTAGCCAGAAAACATTGTACCTATTGCAGAGGGCTAATGGTGAACAGGCATCGAATCAGGAATTATTATTTTTCTTTTGTGTGGTTTAATCATGCATAATCATTGTGTACACGTTATATCACATGGGGATTTATCGCTGTTTTCGTGACGTCGCGTGACAGACAGGCGAAGTTGGCAGTGGCCCAAACATGTTTTGACCAATCGTGGAGGCTGACTGCATGCAGAAATTGGAATCAAAACAGTTTGGAATCATTTTACATTATAGCGCCCTTATTGTCGAAAAGTGAAGCGCCACCTCGTCAGCGGTGGGTACAGGGTAAATGCACCGATGCTGGAGTCCCACCTGGGATGGATGTGGTGGCACTCAATGGCCACGTGTGCTGCAAAGACCCTCTCTTGCGTTTGTTAGAAGCCACGGATCGCTCGGGCTACCCAGTATAAAGACTCTTTCCTGCGGTTGTTAGAAGCCATCGCTCGACGCTAGCCAGTAGGAAGGTGCATCACAAAGTAAAAGAAAATAAAGCGTAGTTTTCTGACCCTTGTATGACTGCGTTGCGGCATTCCTGAGTGCTTACACGGTAGGCGTGTGGCAAACTACTTCTGCGCTAGCCGACGCTCACTTCGTCTCGCAGCCTCACTTTAGCGCGAGCAACGAGCGATCTGTTGAAACACCAGTGTGAAAACAAGGCGCACACCAATCTGTGCTCGGAAATGGGAGCGCAAGCACGTAGCGAGCCGCACCAATTCAATCCAGAGGAAAGAGAAGGAACAACCCGCGATCTGTTGAAAGCCCAGTTCGAAAACCAAGCGTACACCAATCTGTGCTCGGAAATACTAGCGCAAGCACTTAGCGAGCCGCGCCAATCCAACGCAGAGGAAAAAACAGGATGGCGAGCGTCGCCTTGTGGTGTAGCGCGAAACGTATTAAACTACAAATTAGTCTAATACACATTGAGTGTACATCTTGTAAACTTTAAAATGATTATAACCCACATTAATGTGACTAATATTATTGTAATAAATGCATTCATTTTATAACTTGCTTGTGCCTGTAATGCACTCGGTAGAATGACATAACAAGTGCAAGAAGGCACGACCATGCACCGACCGTATGATCATGCGAGCCCCAGTTTGTCGACCGCCCATATGGCAACGCTCGAGGGATGATAGCCACTCAGAGTAAATCTCGATGAACCAATAAACTGCAGGCGTGCCGACGGACAAACTTTCTCTCGTTACCATTAGTTCTTTCATCTTGGGGCGTCGCCAGAGCTCGTGAAGATCCCGATTTTTGCCAAACTCAGCGCATCCTGCCTTGCAACCCAGTACTGATGTTGTCTTGGGTTTAGAATAAGCATCTCCAGCCAATCATAAGACACCGGTAGCTGTCTGCTGTCGCTTTTCTTTGTCGTCTGGTTTTCCCGTGGGCTGTTGCCTAATACTGGCTTTGCGTATGCGAAACAGAACGCAGTGACGCCTTTATGAGCGTTACGCTGCGCACTTTTTACCAAAAACGAAACGTCTCCAGCTATACACGTCAGGGTGGTTATATATATATATATATATATATATTTCGTGTAAGTGTGTGTGTATGTGCGCGCGTGTATGTGCGTGTGCAAGTGTGTCTGTGTGTATGTGTTCGTGTTTGTTCTCCCTCTGGACTCGACATAACCGGAGACTCACTAAATTCATGGGACCTATCTGTACATTCTTAAATACCGTTTAGTGCGCACCTTTTCAGTGCATTTCTAAATAAATAGCGATTTAGACACGGGGAAATTTTACGGGTCTTTGACTGGCACGCATGAGCGCCGCGATATGAGGTGGCACCCTATAGTGTTTAGTTAGCTTGACACTGAATGGACGTTACCATTTTCCAGCAATGAAAGGTTGGCGTTATGTCACATTCTATATATTGGATCACAGGCCTTTTTATGACACCTTGCTAAACTATTACACGGCGCTTCATGGCGGCATGAATCTCTGTATTCAATTTGAATCGAGAGGTATAGGCTAATCTGCCAGGTTGATTATTCGTTCTTGTGTACCGGCACAACACACACTTTGCGCCAGTCTGCCGGTATTTCTCCTAATTTTAAGGATAACTGAAAAAAATTAGAAATAAATTCTGATATTTGTTCGGCATATCGCCTAAAGAAAGCATTGGGAATGTTATCAGGACCACCACATTTTTTTCATATTTATATTTATATATTTAAACACCCTCGCGGGTGATTAAAATGTCATCTACCGTCGGGCTATATGAGCTTGAGAGCTCACTCTGATCTTGCTCCGCAAAGACGCTTTGAAAATAAACATTCAAATGTTCTGCAATGCTATGCGCATCTTTTATTTGGATTTCATTCACTGTAATGCCCTCTATCTGCTGTTTTCTTTGGCTTAGGTGTAACCAAAACTTTCTCGGAACACTAGAAAGAAATTCAATATTCAAGCTACAGAACCTATCTCTGGCTACATTTACATTTATCAGTAATTATTGTTTCAGATGCACAATCGGCGGGGTCGTCGTTTTGTTCCTCTTTCTCAGTCTTTTAATTTTACGTTTGGCTTGGATAATTTATCGATTTACCCAAGGATTCAGCCGTTGTGTTTGAACAGCTTTTAAAGGGACAAACTGTTCAGTACAGTACTTTAACACTATCCTGAAATCGTTGCCATGAGAGCTCAACATTGTTATAATTTATTTTAGGATGTGCATCTAGATAATCCATGATGGCTACATCATCGGCGTTAGTGAAGTTTCTAATTGTATTTACAGCTCTGACTTCGGTGCATTTCCGCTGGAACATCCCAGCAAAAAGGCATAAGCTTCTGATCCGATATGCCAGGCGCAACCACTGCTGTTCCGCCAAAAATTATTTCGCTCATGTGCCGCAGATCCAGAATATTTCCCCGGGTACATTATTAATACCCAGCTGGAGGCTAAGATTGAGCATAATGTCTAGAAACCGATGAACCATAATTTAAGTGATTCCAATTTAAACATGGCAGGTTAAGTCACCTGTTAGTATCAAGTTTTTTCTCTCAGTCTTAAAAGATGGTCAAAAAATTTGTGCATACATGGGTCATCGTCACGTGGAGCCCGATATACAAAACACAAGAAAAACGATAGTTCGCAGATAGAAACCTTCAAGAACAAACTTTCGTGTCCCGTGATTTGGTCTGCGACTGTTACATGAACATCGGACTTCGTTATGACTACAATGCCGCCATGGAGAGAACCTCTATCTTTTCTATACAGGTGATAGTTTGGTGGAACGATTTCATCGTCGCGAATGGCTTCATGCAACCAAATTTGGGAAATGACGCAAACATGGGGATCGTATAACAAAAGCAAATCGTCTACCTTATGTGTTTTATTTACAATACTTTTGGCATTGATAAAAAAGCCGGAGCTGATGTACAGTACCTGCAAGCACTAGCTTTCGGTCGTTGAGCAGTTCGTTCCAGGTTTTTGTTTGCGGCGCCGTGAGCTGTCATTTGCAGAAATCTTTTAGCGGGAGTTCGTGGCATCATCCCAAGAAAAGTGCTGGTAATCAATTCGGAGCTTGTCGTGTATCACTTGGACCCTCTTTCCGCTATCTTTATCTGCCTTCGCACTATTCCAAAGCAATTTGCGTTTCCGCCGCATGTCTGCGCAGTAATCACCTCTGGATAGAAATATATGTCCCTCTTAGTCCGCGTGCGTTCTGCATGACTGAATGTATTTCCGCTTAGTCCTGAAAATACACGATAATCGGCTTGCCCTCTGAACTCTTCCCTAGCCTTTGTATTCTAGCCACCGACGTACAGCTCACGCCCGTTTTCTTCAGAAACGCGTTTTTTATAACTTTGTCGCAGAACAATGATGCGGTTTCGTTGGGAATGTCTGGAATGTCAAAAACTATCAGATTTGACCGCCTGCTGCGATCTTCTAGGTCGATCAGTTTGTTTTTAGACGTTTATAAACTGCGCAAGAAAACGAAGACACAAGAAGGAAAACACACACGACACCACGAGCGCAGAGTGTGTGTTTTCCTTCTTGTGTCTTTGTTTTTTTGCGCAGTTTATAAACGTCTAAAAGCTATGAACCAACTAGCCCACCAGAACGTCCTACGATCAGTTTGGCTTGCTGTGATTTGAGCGTCTCTTCGATTTTGCCTACAGTTGCGACCCAGCTAGCAGCTGCATTCGTATTTTTTTACGTGTACTTCCAACTGAGTGAAATGCTTCTCAAAACCCTCGAGAGCTTTTACCGTTGTTTCAAGGCGCGTTTTCAAGGCCGATATATTTTTTATTGCCGGTTGTCCATCCATCAATGATTTAAACATTTCTTCAACAGTTGGCTCAGGGTTTTCCTCGACGCCACACATCATCAATTTGCAGGACCAAAAACAATCATAAGCTATACTGCACTGAGTGGGCACCGCAGAACCACTAAAAATCTATTATCACTACGTAACAAACAGTTGTGACCAACCTGTACGAAGAAAAACGCATCGCATGGTTTTTGACCTGCGCCAAGCAGTTTGGCCGTGCCCACTCACACCGCCCAAGAGAACCAACGGCGCTTGTACAATCGACAACGCAGAGACGTGCACTTCTGTCCTGGACCTCTGGTACTGCTGCGATCCCCGACCAATCACGTTGGGCTGCCAAAAAAAAAAAACTACCACGGTACAACGGCCCATACCGAGTGGTGCTTACTCCAGTCACGTATGCAATCGCCCCTGTCAATGCCAGTGACTCATCTACCCCGCATTTCACTGACGGTGTACATGTGCGCGCCTGGAACTCTATTACTCTTCTTTTAATGCTGATATTTAGACGCACCGGATCGGTGCTTCGGCCACCGGGGATAATGCTGCATGCATAATGCGTTTTTCCTTTGGACGACGCGCGCGGGCACCCCGATGTAGAAAACGAACTGCTCCTGGATCTCGAGCTGTCGGTTGAACTGGCCAATGCTCAAGTTGTTTTTATAAATATATATTTTTTTAAACAGCCTTCAGTGTTCATTCCCTCGTTCACGTAACAATATGATAGATGATAAGGCCGTCATTAACAACGCGTAGCACAGAATGATTGACAACGACAACTGCTTGTAACAGGGGGCGTGACATCAATACACAAATAACTTATAAACTAAAGTGCATGTTTGTGACAGCCTAGTTTGTAACAAAGGACGTGACGTCACTACATGACTTATATACATATAAAGAGGGTCCGCCTAGTAAGGAATTGTATTTTTCTTGTGACCTTGCTATGGGCACTGTCAGCCACGTATAGTGAGGACTCCTGAAGAGCAACGTGCATACGAGGAGCGGTGAAGAAAACAGAGACGAGAATGTGAAGAACGGCGTCGTGCTCGCGCCATGGGTGAACATCGTATCCAGGACACTCAGCGCAAGCGCCACGCGCGGGAGGATGATGATCAATGTCGTCAAGCCGAAAATGCGGCCAAGCGACGAAGGTACAATGCAATCAATTGTTTCAAGGGTGCGAATTCAAAATTTAACAAGACGCAGGATTTGAATTTAGTTGATCCGTGTGTGATGGACTGTGTGGTTCCAGGTTAAGTGCACTTTGCTTGCCTTTGGTCCACTCTCTGTAGGTGCGTGAAGTAGCGGTGCAAGTCAAGTCGCTGGTCGTTGAAACATCTTTGGCTAACAGTTAGGTAGAGTGCACGTGAATGTCGCCATGTGAACAATTTAAAGCCACGTCGCAATGCATAATCGTTCTATGTGCCGATACAGCTACGCTGTCCAGACACGTTCACATTCTGGATTGGAACCCAATATTTCTTGACTTGATCCCAATTACAATAATGGTCACTGCTCATTGCTATACCTCTGTAAGGCATTAGATGAGTGCTAAAGGTGTCTAAGACTAAGAACAAACTAATAAATAACGCAATATCTCACAACTGCCTCTATTCTTCTTCACAGTGAGCTCAATCTTGGAAGGTGAGTACATGCAAAATGAATTGCTATCGTGGTAGCGAAATGACTCCATCCTTTCGTGACATAAAAGTAAAAATATTGATCTGCTTTAAAGTTACAGTGAGGAATCTGAAGCAAAATGTATGTCTTTGCTGACTTAAAAGTGTGCTGAAAAATTGTAACCGTTGAGCTGCTGCATGATAGGCTATATTGTGGTGGAGAATTCGTAGGGGAAACCAAACAGAAAATCATGTGCAGATAAGCGTTTTTATTTTTGCATGCTTTCTCGCAATACATGTAAGGAGCTTACATGGAGCATGTGCCTACAATAGTGGTTTCTGAGAGCAGCAAGAAATATTTACTGGTTTCTCCTGACGTTTAATCCTTTGCGTCCTTCTCATTCTGCAATGATTTCAGCAACTGGAAAGTAAGTTCTGTATGAAATTATTTTGGAAAATCATTTACAAAGGTTTTAGTTCGTATTCTTGTTTACCAGTGGCTGGCGGCCTTCCATGATCAGGATAGGCTGGCATTTGTTATTATGAACAATTCTTGCGTAACAACGTTTTTCGAATGCGAGCCCAAAGCTCTAGTATTTCATTGAGCTAACAGTGCGATGCCACTAACGCAACTTTAGACTTGTTAATTATGGATACTTAGTATCCAAGTCACGCACTGCACTAAAACAAATTATGATGAATTATTGGATAAAATCGGGCTCCTCGACACCCTTCAAGCATCGATTGTAAAAACATTGCCCTGGTTTACGGCAAAATCTGCTGGTAATTGGTGACCGAACACTTTTCCGTAAATAAAGAACGGTCATTTCCGTTGAACCGGCAGCCATAAAATAGAGGCCGTAGTACAAAATACAAGTGCTTACGTATCTAGAAAACGGAAGACTCTGTACGGTGAATCTGTACTATACGGTTCAACCGTTAAAATACAGGCGCTTCCCGCATTCCTAAAACAGAAGACTCTGTATACTGAACATGTACTATGCGGTTCAACCGCCAAAATACAGGTGCTTCCCGTATACAACCCCCCCCCCCCCCCCCGGAGACTCTGTATGCTGAATCTGTACTATACCGTTATATACCCGTTGAAATATTGGTGTTTCCTGTATTACGTTTTACAGAGCACGTTCATTGTTTGGAGAATATGCTATCGGGGACAAAAGTGCCCAAGACGTGCGAGCGTTAACTACATTTTATCCCTACGCTATATCCCGGAGTCAGCCGCACTAACATATTGTCACCTGTAGTAGTGGGAATAGGGCAAGCGCAGAGGCGCAAGAAGAAAGAAGTGCGCGTGCTATCCGCCCCGCTCGATAATTGGCTCTCGCCGCCGTTTTCTCCAGAGCCAGCTGCTCTCAATAAACGTCGTCTGCCCTCTTTTGAAGGCGCGTGGCAAAGTGGTGGAGGTGCTGGGTACTTCTCGCTCATGCCGCAGACTCCTCCTGGGAGCAGAAGCACCAGCCCTGTGTTAGTCCAAACTCCCGTCCATCGGACCAGCCGCAGGATCCGGGGACTGCCTCCTGAAGACACCGCAGCGTTTCAGACTACCCTTACCGGTATGGAACGTGCAATGACAAATCGGTATACGCTTCAGAATCCACTGGTGCCGAAGTCGTTCTATGGCGACGTCTTCGAAGACGTCGAAGACTGGATGACCGACTTCGAGCGCGTCGCCGAATACAATGAATGGGACGACGTGACTAAACGTAGGGATGTCTACTTTTGCTTAGAGGACGGCGCGCGTACATGGTTTCAAAAACGTGAGGAGCAACTGATATCGTGGGGCGAATTCCACCGTCATCTACTGGACACCTACGCCAGTCCTGATCGCCGCGAACGAGCCGAACGAGCAATTCAGGTCCGCGTCCAGCTTCCCAACGAAATCGTTACCGCGTTCGTCGAAGATATGATGCACCTCTTCAGATGAGCAGACTCTGGAATGACCGAGGACAAGAAGTTGCGTCACCTGATGCGAGGAGTGAAGGAGCAGCTCTTCGCTGGTCTGGTGCGCAATCCTCCGAAGACTCTCGCCGAATTTCTATCCGATGCTGTCAGTGTAGAGGAGATGCTTCAGCAGTTCTCTAACTTTTACGAGCGACAAGCGAACGCGACTACGGACATGTCGACGGCCATCGGAAGCCACAATGACAACCTTCGAGTCCTCATCCGCACTGTTGTGCGCGAAGAGATGCTGAAGGTTTGCGGCACCCCACAAGCCACGGTGAGCTTCATTGCGAGTGTTATAAGAGAAGAAGTGGGCCAAGCGCTCCGGTCCACCGTGCCTTTTCCTAACACCACGCCTGCACCTTCTGTACACCACCGTGCGACCTACGCAGAAGTCTTGCGACGGCCTGCTTCGTCCCCGCCGCCACGCCGCTGTTTGTTCAGGCCGCTCATCTGGTTGCGCTCCCACCAGCCCAACCGGTGCCGTACATAGCGGAACGACGCACGCCTCCTACATTTCCCCATGCCGCTTCTCCGGTTGTGCTACCTCAAGAGCAACCGGTACATTACGCCGACGCTCGACGCTTGTCCCCTCGGAAGTCAGACGTTTGGCGCACTCCGTATCGCCATCCTCTGTGTTTCCACTGTGGTGAGGCAGCTCATTGGTACCGCCAGTGCCCATACCGACGCCTCGCGTTGCGCGGCTTTTCCGTCTACTCGCCGCCACCCCGACTGGGCCAACGACCTCGGGACATTGAGGATTATCTGGCTCAGCAACGCATGCCACCGCCTACCGGGCGGCAGTCGCGCTCGCCGTCGCCAAGGCGATTTTCACCATTGCCCCAGCGGTATTCGAGCGGACGGTTGCCAAGTCCCCGCCGGGAAAACTAACCACAGCGACCTTTGGGGGCGAGGCCGCTGACAGTCGACGCGCAGAAGACCTCCGATAGACGCGAGTCAAGAAGGGTACCGGTCCGACATCAACTGCAGCTCACCGGAATGATCGGCTTTCGCTCGACATACCGGTGGTGATCGACGGTTACGCGGTTAGCGCTTTAGTGGATACCGGAGCGGACTATTCTATATTAAGGGGGAAGATGGCGGCGTTTCTGAAGAAATTAATTACCCCTTGGCATGGCTGGCAGATTCGTACGGCTGGCGGTCACGTCGTTACTCCACTGGGATCCTGCACGACAAGAGTTCGAATTCGAGGATCGACATTCGTGGCGAGTTGCCTTGTCCTACGTGAATGCTCCCGCGATGTTATTCTCGGAGTTGACTTCCTGCAGGAATACGGCGCTGTTATTGACTTACGGGGAGGTGTATTCACCTTCTCAGCCGACCAAGCAATCGACACAAACGACGACAAACGACGTGACGACGCGCTTCGTGTTTCCGCCGAAAGTGTTGCGCTTCCTCCACGGGCCAGTGTTCTAGTCGAAGTGATGTGCGGTGGAATGCGCGAAGGTGGAGTGGTCATCGCAGAAAGCAACTTAGCACGTCTACTGACGCAAGGTGTTTGTGCAGCCAGGAGTATGTTACAGCTTCGTGATGGCCGATCTAAGTTGCTAGTCACCAACTTTAGTAACGAGCATCGACACCTCTTCCGCGGTACTTCGATAGCGTTTGCCGAAGAAATAGAACACGTTGCTGAATGTTTTGACCCTGAACCAGTGAGACTGGCTGACAAGTCACTGGCAACGTCGACATTATTTCCGAGTTATCTAACGACAAACAGGCAGCACTGCACAAGCTCTTGCTTGAATTCAGGGCATGCTTCGAAAGCTCGTCTATGGTACGCCAGACTTCAGTTACAAGGCACAGGATCATCACATGCGACGACGCACGCCCGATACACCAGCAGCCCTACCGCGTGTCGGCAAAGGAACGCGCAGCAATTCGTACGCAAGTACAAGAGATGCTTGAAGACGGTGTGATCGAACCTTACAATAGCTCATGGTCGTCTCGAGTCGTTCTTGTCAAAAAGAAAGACGGAACGCTACGCTTTTGTGTCGACTACCGGAAGCTCAACAACGTAACTAAAAAGGACGTGTACCCACTGCCACGTATCGACGACTCGTTAGATAGACTGTGGCGTGCCCAGTACTTTTCGTCACTCTATTTGAAAAGTGGATACTTGCAGATCGAGGTAGACGAACGAGACCGCGAGAAAACTGCCTTTGTGACTCCCGACGGCCTTTACGAATTTCTAGTGCTCTCTTTCGGTTTGTGTTCAGCCCCAGCAACTTTCCAGCGAATGATGGATACTGTTCTCGCTGGATTGAAGTGGCAGACTTGCCTTGTGCATCTTGACGACGTAGTGGTCTTTTCTGAAACATTTGAGCAACATCTTCATCGCCTGCGGCAAGTGCTAGAAGCGCTCCGATCGGCTGACCTCACGCTTAAACCGGAGAAGTGCCACTTCAGTTGTCAAGTGCTCAAGATTCTCGGACACGTCGTCAGCGCCAAAGAAGTTCGACCAGGTCCCGAGAAGCTTGCCGCTGTAGCAGCTTTTCCTCCTCCTGCCGACAAGAAGGCCGTTCGACGCTTCCTGGGCTTGTGTGCGTATTATCGACGCTTCATCGACAACTTGTAGAAGATTGCGGAACCCCTGACTCGCCTTACCAGGGATGACACGCCATTTGCCTGGACGAATGAGCAACAGGCGGCCTTCGCTGAACTACGCCAACGCATGCAGTCAGCACCCGTCCCGGCACATTTAGACGAAGAGGCTGACACCGAGGTGTATACCGACGCCAGCAACATCGGCCTTGGCGCAGTACGTACTCGTCCAAAGTCAAGATGGCATTGAATGAGTAATAGCTTATGCTCGCCGCTCGCTGTCCCGTGCCGAGGCGAACTACTCTACTACAGAAAAAGAGTGTCTCGCGGTCGTCTGGGCGATCACGAAGTTTCGCCCTTATCTCTACGGCCGTCCCTTCAAAGTGGTGACAGACCACCATGCTCTATGTTGGTTGGCGAACATACGCGATCCTTCAGGACGGCTGGCATGGTGGAGCTTGCTGCTACAGGAATTCGATGTCACCATAGTTTATAAGTCTGGCCGCAAGCATGACGACGCCGACACGTTGTCGCGTGCTCCCGCCGAATCTGTCAGTCGACAGTCAGAGGACGACGACTGCTTCCTGGGCGCCCTTACTACGTCGGACTTGGTCAATGGCAGCGTGACGACGCTGAAATTCGACCTCTCATCGACCACTTAGAGGGCCGTCAAACAACCATACCACGCCATCTACGTCGCGTCTTGACGTCCTTCTGTCTACGAGACAATGTACTGTACAAGAAGAACGCCCGTCCGAATGACCGAGCCTACCTCCTAGTAGTTCCCAAAGACTTGCGGGACGATATTCTTTTCGCTTGCCACGACGAGCCTACATCTGGCCACCTTGGCTCCTCACGAACGCTTGCTAGAGTGCGCGAGATGTATTACTGGCCCGGACTTTCGGCAAGCGTCAAACAGTATGTTAAAGGCTGCCGTGAATGTTAGCGACGAAAGTCACCACCCCTGAAGCACGCCGGGTTATTGCAACCCATAGAACCACCTCATAAGCCATTCGATCAAGTCAGCTTGGACATACTTGAGCCTTTTCCTCTGTCAACCGACGGCAACAAGTGGGTGACTGTCGCCACTGACTATTTAACCCGCTATGCCGAGACAGAGGCGCTCCCACGAGCCACGGCTTCTGAAGTAGCGCAGTTCTTCATGTGTCACATTGTGTTGCGCCATGGTGCCCCAGCCACTGTTACACCGATAGAGGAACGGCTTTCACAGCACAGCTCATGGACGAAATTTTCAACTAAGCAACACCAGGCATCGAAAGACGACCGCTTACCATCCGCAGTCCAACGGCCTTACAGAGCGATTAAACAAGACCATCACAGACGTGATCTCTGTGTACATCGACGTCCAGAACAAAATATGGGATCGTATCCTGCCTTTGTGACCTTCGGTTATAATACCGCCGTACAAGAAACAACGCGCTTCACCCCATTTCGCCTTGTCTACGGCCGCGAAGTACAGACGATGCTGGACGCTATGCTTCCGAGCCACGACGCCGAGCACCTAACTACTGACGCCGAAGAATTTGCTCAGCGCGCTGAGGAGGCTCGCCAGCTCGCGCGGCTGCACATCGGTGAGCAGCAACACGCATATGCACGGCGCTACAACATCCGTCACCGGCAAGTGCGCTACAGTCCCGGAGACCAAGTGTTGGTGTGGACCCCTGTTGGCCGCCGTGGCCTTTGTGAAAAGTTGCTCAGCCGGTATTTTGGCCCATACAAAGTGCTTCGCTGCATTAGTGACGTGAACTATGAAGTCGTTCCAGACAGTGCGGCGCAAAGACGGCGTCGACAACCACCTAGCCCTGACGTAGTTCACGTCGTACGCATGAAGCCCTACGTTACGCGTTCATGATTTTTACGCTCCCATTTACACCTAATGCACTTACCTCTCTGTTTCTAGAGGGGTAGAGAATTGTCTCTAGCTACGCTGCTGTAGCTCTCGCTGTGTTCTGTGCGCGGGCATCTTCGTTGAGCGTGCTTTGTTTTTTGTTGTTCGTTTCCCTTTCCCAAACCACTTCTTGAGCATCGAGCGGATGCTCTTTCCGAGGAAGGGGGGAAATGTCACCTGTAGTAGTGGGAATAGGGCAAGCGCAGAGGCGCAAGAAGAAAGAAGTGCGCGTGCTATCCGCCCCGCTCGATAGTTCGCTCTCGCCGCCGTTTTCTCCAGAGCCATAAACCTCAATAAACCTCGTGAGTCCCCTTTTGAAGGCGCGTGGCAATATGCATTCCGAAAGTGCATACGTGACCTACGGTTTTCTGTGGTCTTGAACGCAGATGATAGCGTAGCTGATCCTGGCTGATAGCAAATGAATGCAATTTGGTCGACGCTCGCGCGTCCTGGGCACCTTTCTCCCCGTTAGTACATAACCTTTAACGCAACCGTCATGAAGGCAGCTCATAGCAGCAGCAGCTAGTCGCTATTGAGAAAATTGTCTGGTCAACACATTTACGTAGCTGAAAAGGTAGAACACTTTTCACTTTGTGATATGAATGAACTGCATATCATATATACAAATAGGTGCGAAAATTCAGTCAAGTTCTATGCACCACCGAAGCAATTTCATTTTCTTCAACCACTCGTCTTGCACTGTTTCCTGGTGAAAGTGGTTCGTGACCCCACATGCCTTGCAAGGATAAAGTTGCCATTGTTAGGAGAAACGAATAATATTCGTCAATTTCCATTCAAAGAAAGCGGCAAAAAACGGATAATCATAGAACACGACAAAGGTTTAGAAAAATATGTTTTAGAAAAATATGAACATGGATTAGCATTTTTGTAACAAGGGATGTTGCTGTAGACGACATTTCGACAAACGCACTTGTCATCAGGGCAGAAACTGATTTTCTTGGCAGCGTTTTTGTGTGTGCATAGTTCCCTCACCCCTACCTTCATTGTGGGAGGAGAAGCTGGTGCATATAGCCGGCCAAGAGAAGTCGAAGTTTTAAAATAAAGGCAGGAAGGGTGCGTTCAACAGTGATTGTCATGGAGCTGGTTGGGGTACTGCTGCCAGTCCTGGCAGTGAGTAGGGGTGACCAAAACAGAAAGGTCTCTACGCATGTAAGCAAGCATTATTCTAGTAAACTTAGTTTTTCCCAGAAATCAAAATAGGAATTAAGATGAACTCTTTGGTCATTTGGAAAACAAGCAATGAAGAATTAAGGAAAAACTTTGTATCTAGATGGATTTGGTAAAGATCAGTGGAAATGGTAAATGAAGGCAAAGATTATGAATACACAGTTTGTGAAAAGCCGATAACAAAAAAAGATATTTACCAAATATTAAATAGAAAAGGGCATCAAATTTGAACTGGGTATGACCAGAAAATAGCAAGGAACAGCCTGTGAAAAAAGAATGGGACGGGCAGTGTGATAGCGAGGTGCAAGAATGCGAAAAGATGAGTGCTCTTTATATTCATGCCACTGTTGACGACTTCATGTTTCTGGCTTCCCGTTGAACCTCTCTCTTACTTGAACAAGGAAATGAGTCAAGTTTCAAACAAGACTAAGTTTAGATGCTGTTTAATGAAGGAGAATTAATTTTAATGGAAGAAAATTTCATGGGCAGTTCTACTAGATGAGCCATCATTCACAGGTGTAAGCTTAAAATTTTATCGTCTCAATGAACCTTGGTTCCTGGCAAACCATTAGCTGTTTTATTTTTGCTTACGCAGATGCCTTCCCATTACATAGGTTGGCAGGAGTTCTAGAAAACTACGTTATATTTGTTGCAACAATAAAAAGAGAAGTTTGGTAACAATGAGTTAAATAAGCAGTCTTCAACAATACTCAAGTCATCCGAAAAAGCTGCCAAATGTACGCCTCCCCCCCTCCCCCCCCCCACCCCTGTACACACAATAGTTACACACCGCATTGACGTTCATGGTGTCAATCAATCATGCTACTAGAAGGCTAAGCATCAAGCGAGGCGAATAAGGGGATCATAGGGCTCGATTATATTTGTTAGAGCATCAAATGTGCTGGGCTTTAATTTTGCATTCAATCTCCAAAAGGCGCAGTCTGTGAGATGGTGACCGCTGCATAAGAAAACTCATGACAATCTGAGCATCAGAAGGTTGTCGACGAGGGGTCAAGCACACAAATGCACTCCTTCACGCAAAATGACATCCTGCAGTCAAACCTTGTGCAGACGTGCCCACCTTATAATTCAAAAAACGCCACAGTGGACGGCAAAATGTGGCTAATTCGCAGAAAAATACTAACAATTGTTTGTCTATTCACTGTTTGTTGTTCATTAAAGATTAACAGACTTTATTCTCTACGGGTGCTGTAAATAGGCACCCTGCTTTTATAGTCGTAGCCACAATGATATATGCCGCAGACAAGGAGAAATGCTTATGAAGTTTATGCAGGAGTATACCCCACAATGACACCTCACTTCACATTCAAATCTGGTGGGGAATGCATACTCCAGAGTAGAAGAAACTAGTGTACCCTAACAATTGCTATTTCCGACGCCTGTGCACTAGCAGGTGCATATAACATTGCAGTTGCGATTATATTTCGACAAGCCGTAGTTACTTCAAGCTGTGACCTGTGTACCGGTACACAGCTGTAATACATTTAGGGGAAGTTAAAACTTGCGAACTCATTTCATATAACAGAATTGGAATGCAATATCCTGCAAATAAGTGAAGCGCTATGTACTGTTCCATACGATGAAACACTTTGAAGAACCTGAGTCGCCACCTAGGCCGGGACGAGAGGTGAAGAACGTTTTTTTTTTTTTTTTTTTTTTTTTTGTAGCTTTACTCTTTGTCTATATTATATTTGAGGTGTTTTCCGCTTCATCTGCTCAAAAGGAGTTTCTTTTTCAATAGAATGCGCACTTTTATACCAACTTATACTTTGGATTATTTTTCTTGTTCGAAATTTTTCTTTTGTTTGAGCCGCTTGCTTTAATGACGAGTGGGCTGAAGGCTAGTCAAACTGTCTCTACAGCATATTTTGGTTTCCATTGATGATCGTCAATAGCGTATTGCTCTCTTCTAAAATGCGTTAGCGATGTGGGCTGCTATTTGAGGAGTTATCTCTGTGCTGGTTTTCGTAATGCGTCAAACTGTGACCGAGTAGCCATATTTAACGTATTACAAACTACCGATAATTAATGACAACTGACCACAGTTAATGGTGCTACGATGAACGTGTGCTTTGTTTGTATAGCGATAGCAATTATATGGACACTTCAAACGCAATTCTGCCGTCGGCGTCGCCGCCATTGTCACCATGTTCGTTGCCGTTACTATGATGTGCCGTAGACACGATAACATCGTCGCCGCGCGAAGTACGCTGTATAAGGGAGTGAAAGCTTCTGAGGATCAGCCGATGATCGCGGCTGAATCTCTCGTGCGCGAGCGCGGAAGCGCACCCTCTTCTTTCGCACTCGATGCAGGGGGGGGGGGGGTAGGCGAGAGAGAGGGCCGGGGCGCGGTCTACCCCGGCGACTGCTGCTTACGGCGCGGTCACGCGGGTGCCGTATCTTGAAAGGGATCTTTGATGTGGACTAAGTTCGCGCCCGCGCGGGCCTCATCTTCAAAGCGATCTGCGATGCGGACAAACTGCGCCGACTGCCGGTAGCTTCGTATTTGCTGTACTTTCGACGTTTAGTTTGCGTTGAACTGAGAGACAGCTTGAATGTCAATTCGCTCGCTGCTACTCCCGCGCTTCTTCACTCCAGCATTTTGACAGCGAGCTTCCGCGGTCATCGAGCGAGATGTGTTCATGTTTATCTGTGTGCGCGTGGCACCGTGCTTGTTAATTTAGTTAGTAAGCGAATGTTTACATCTTTATACGACCGATAAAACCACTATCATTACTTTGTGTAGCTGTCTGCTAATTTGCTATCGCATTTGATGCTTCGCCTGACGGTCGAAACTGCCACTTTTATATTTTGCTTACATAGTAAACATTGGATCTCACGTATGTGAAGCAACGTAAATATAGCAGTCTTTTTATTACATATATATTATTACAGTCAATGTAGCCGCATTAGTAGAAGAGGAGGAGTGTTAGCGGAGAAGACGAAGAAGAGAACTCTTCTTCGTCTCAGGCCTCAGGGCGAGCCTCCGACGAGCAAGAAGAGTTCTCTTCTTCGTCTTCTCCGCTAACACTCCTCCTCTTCTACTAATGCGGCTACATTGACTGTAATAATATTCATCTCTGCTTGAACAGCGGAATTTTTTGTAGCATTCTTTAGAAATTCAAGCTTCTAAGGGTGTGTGTGGTGGAGCAAGGGGTGTGAGTTCAACATAAAATATATGCACGCAAGAGAGAACGAACTGCATACAAAATTTTGATACTGGGTATACAGAAGACAATACCCCTTGCCAGGTAATCTACCGACATGCATAGCTCGCTCTCTTGGCAACGATACGTTGGTCAGATAGCTAACGACGTCACCAATCACTACCAGCAGCGAACGCCGCAACAACATCTGTGGCTGCTACTCTCGGCACTGAAGCGGGTGCCGAGAAAGCTTGTGCTCATATTTATACTACATCATAAAGTGCTGTACTTGTTGGCGATATATTTACAATGTGCATGGGAGCGGCTATCTGTAATGTACAGCATACCAGACTGGCAGCCTTGCTCACTCAATACTTTTTTCTTGTAATGTGATTATGTAACAGATGTGGCAATAAATCTACCTCGTCCTGATATGGCAATAAACTTCGATATTTGCGTTTGTTTTCTTCGTTAGCAGCTCTCTCCTATTCATCAGTGTTATATTAAAAATAAGTTTTGTTAAAAATATTGGCTCTAACGTCAACTGAAACGGTCCTCGGCGAAAATAGTGGCCGAAAATAAAGCCCCAGGTACTGTACGTTTTTAGGAGAAGAAAACATATCCTTATAAAAATATATGCGTCAGCAGACTTAATAAGCGTAAAAATCAAAAATGTTGCCGCGATGCATTATCTTTCGCAAATTGATGTCACCTGACTTAAGCATCCCTTGACTGAGTAGCTAGAGCACATAATTTGTGCTTCATATAAAGCAGGAAAAGGTCGCCACAATGAGACCATCTGAAGGAACGCGAATATGTCGGAAGGCTTAATTGAAATTCACTACTAATATACTAGTGATTGTACTCTCGTAGTGTGTCTCAAATTAATACGGTGATCTATGTCACCACAAAAAATTTGTGTAAGTAGTAGAGGCCTCATGATATCATATTTTGTCTCAGGCAAGAAGAGGAGCAACCGAGGCACAACCTGTACATCGTTGCTGTGTTGGTGCTCCTGTTGCTGCTGCTGCTACTTCTCTTTCTCGGCCTCAAGACCTGTAAGCACCGCGCGTTACTAACGATTTTAGGAGCAGAGCTGTTCTTGGTGGACCCTGTGCCGTCGGGCTGCTTAGCGTCACGCTGGTCACGTGACCTGGGAGTGAGAGGGGCGAGAGTGAGACAGGCAGCTGCTCCAAGAGGGGGGCGATCGAAAGTCAGGCAGACAGCTGCGCCGCGACGAGAAGAGGGTGAGTAAGGCAGGCAGCCAATTAGCTTTGCGAAAAGTAGGTCAGTGAGAGGCTCGGTGGGGTATAAACAAAAAGTCAGTGCTTTCTCCGCATTCGTTCTTCGATAAACTGCTCATATTCCTGAGGAAGGGTCAACCGGCTTATGTGCTTACAGACTCGCAGGCAGCGTGTCGACTCTTCATGCGGGGAATTCTACCGCGCAGCGCTACAAGAATACTCGGCTCACGCCTCGACCTGGGTCATGGCATAATGTGGTGCCAAGCGCACAACGGACTGGATGGGAACGAAAGGGCAGACCACATAGCTCGAGGAAGTAACAACCGAGCGGCGGCCAGAACCCTAGAGGAACCTGCGTCCGCAGTGGGCGACATATTGGAAAATCAGAGAAGGGAGAGACGGACATTCGGCCTTCCGCACTCCAAACTAACCAGATACAAGCGCAGGACTGGCGTCGCATCCAAACGAACACATGCCCACACCTAAATCTCCTATGCAAGATGCACACGGCGCATTACACAGACACCCGCCCGTGGCGTGGAGCAAAACCCACGCTGGTTCACACAATGTGGGACTGCATGGCTAGGCCGAGATATATCAACTCACCCCTTCTAAGGCTGACAGACTTCGTACGGCCGTGGGAGGCACTGCTCGCAAGCGAGGACCGGGAGAGCCAACTGGCCCTCCTGGAACAAGCTCAGCGAGCCGCTAGAGCCAGTGGAGCCCTGACTGAGGGCCCCACCCAGACCTGCCGTTAAACTTTTTAACTATTAATTAAAGTTTTTTCCTCCTCCTCGTGAGGAAGCAGACGCGCGAAGTGAGCGCCAGCGAGAGCTGGATGCGTCGGCGTTCACGGGTGACGGCGTTACTTATAATGACGCTTATTTTTGCTATTGGGCAGCAGAAATAGGCGTCATTTCCCTCAATAAACCAATACTACTTGCTCACGTCGTGAGGAACGCGCTAGTAACGCCATCGTCCGTGAATGCCGACGCATCCTATCCCCTGGAAGTAGCGCCGTTCGGGCTAACCGAGCGGCCGCGAATGCACAGCTTCGCTGTTCGACCATCTTCACGTAGTGAAAGGGGCGATGATTTTTTTAATTGTTTAAAAGGCGACTTGCACGACCTTCACGGGCAAACAAGCGAAACTTTAACTACTGCAAACCCTCATTGGATTTACACCTGCGCACAAACAGAGAATTCCTGGGTCCCAAAAGCTTTGTCCTAAATATACTGTAATATTATTTCCTTTGCGTATTAGAAGAAAACCACACCCGTAAGTGTACTTTATACAACTGAAAAACATCTTTATAATGTTCCCGAAGACAATGAAGGTGCGTTTTTTAGGAGCATTTCATAGATGTAAATGCATAAGTTGAACTAATGGTGTCCGAAATATGTTAAGTTCACTATTACAGAGGATAATGGTGATGTTGAATTCTGAGGCTACATTAGTGGCCTCCGACATCTTCCGTGCACTGTAGTTGGTAGGCTGTTGAAGGACGATGGGGCGGTTGTGTGTGCTTGCTGATACTGTTTTGAGTCATGCAGAAGTTATTCAGTGATTTAAGGGATGAACAACGGCAAGATCTAAAGGCAGTCCGCGAGGTTGTAGAAAGGGAGTTCCGCGCGCAGATGAAAGCACTGCGAAGTGAACTTCGTGATGATGGTGACAGTATGGATTACATGAACGCTGTCTTTGAAGACATTCGACAGAATTGCGACGCCATCAAAGCGGAATACGTTGAGCTGAAGGATGAAAATAGTAAGCAACGCGCTGAATTTGATTGGAATCAAGGAACGCCTTGCAGACGCGGAGTCTCGTTTACAACACTCCGAACAATATTCTAAGAACAAAAACAACTGAATTACAGCTATCGAGGAAAGCCCTAACGAGGACGTAAGTGCTGTTGTTTGCAAACTTCGACAGCTTTCAGGGGTTAGCTTTGCACCAGACGACATTGAGGCTCGTCACCGTGTTCATGCTAGAAACAAGCCAGGCTGTATTATTGTAAAGTTCATGCGACGACAGAAACGGTATGCCCTGCTTGAGAAGGCGATAAAGCTGCGCTTTAAAAACAGCGACTTTGTCAATAAATCAGCGTCGCTGTCTATGTGAATGATCACTTATGTCCAACACTAAAACGTCTTCTCGGAATGGCTGCGATTAAAAAGTGGGAACGTGGGTGGAAATACGTATGGTGCCGTTATGGGAAGATATTTACGGAAAAAGTCGGATGGTTCAGAGGAACTTGCTATAAGGCAGGAGCACGATCTGGAAAAGATCTAATAAACAGCTCTGTATACTTTTTGAGTACACTCCTAAATAGAGCAGTACGAAGACACCGAATTGCGGCGGCACATTAGTAAGAAGAGCAATATTAAAAGAAAAGGTGTTGAAACCAATGGAATAGTACTAAATTGAACACGAATGCGCAGAACGAGGTGTAAACCTCACAATATTTTTCATTATATTTTGTAGAAACATGCTATAACGAATATGGATTCTGTTCTTGGCAGCGACTGTCATCGTGGAGGCATTCAAACACGAGGGCGGTTTCGCAAGCTGCTATGTTGCCGATATCAAGCACAATCAATGAAATTGGATGGTCACTGGTCAACTTCCGATACGTGCAGGCGCGTCCTGCGCCGAGCGATAACGTTTAACATTTGTTTGCCGGTGAAAAGCGGTCACCGGTGAAAGATAAACAGGTACATGCGTCAATACCCTCCCCTTAAAAAACATCGTCCCGATACTACAAACAAACACGAAAGCAAAAACAAAACCACGTGTAATAAAAAAGCAACATACAACAGGACTTCTGCAAACAAGATCAACGAGACGTCTTGTAAATCATTTTAAATGTTTACAAGATGCCTTGAAAACGTCTTGGCAAGATATCAAAGACCTCTTTAAGACATCTTGCCAAAACTTTGTCGGATGTCTTAAAACGTCTTATAGCCGTCCTTAAGACCGTCTAATGCTCCGCCAACCTTGGAATATCAGACGTTTTACAAAACGTCTTGTAGAGGTCTTAAAACGGCTAGAAGACGGTTTGCAGGACATCTTGGGAACGTATTATAAACGGCTACGAAACGTTCCACAGGACGTTTTGAGGCTGTCTTGAGAAAGTTTTTAAACGCTTTAAGCATCTTGTGGGAAACTGAGGCACGGGCTTTTCTAGTTGCTCTTAGTTAGTTAAGCCCTAAATTTGTTTTATGGTATTTGTACAAGCCATTATAAGCTCATTTGAGTGTTTTGACACCCATTCAACTGCTGAATTTTAAAACTTACAATAAGACAAACACCTGTCAGGCATGTAATTCATAGTGGCTGAGAGCCCATGTGGAAACAAGCACGAAGGCGACCGTACCCGAGTTTGCAGCAGCAAGAATTTAATCAGCTGAATAGATTCCTGCCCAGCGAAATGACAGCTTTAGTGATGTGGCAGGCACCGGCATACTCTGTAATTGTGATGATAAGTTTACTTACTTTTTCATCACCCATTACAAAATTGCATACGAAATCGGAGCAGTTCACCGCACTATCGCTGTATCTTTTCCATTTTGATTCTTAGCATACACACAAGGTTGATAAACGCAAAACACTGTCGTTATTCCTCACATTACAATAATTGCGAGTTTCCTGGTACTGCAAAATCGACATAGAAATCAATAGGAATGCTGCAAGTTCTTGCATTGTTGAACAAGATGTGACCATTCCAACAGTACCAATATCCGCAGCAGAATTTTAAACCTCACTGCAGCATGGATTCTACGAAACCAGTGAAGTAAAAATATAGATTCTAGCTCCACATTTAACTTAATGCTTAATCACAAAATTGAAGGGCTTCCATCAATTTTTTATAAACCAAATTATAAAGTGAGCCACTACACAAGCCAAAATTTACCAATAAACATTGCAAAAAGTATAATGCACAAAGCAAGCAAAAAGGAATAACGTAAACACGACACAGCAGGTTATCCTGACCACAGGTACACAAGCAATACAAAAGCATACTGCACATATAAAGGAAAGAAAGCGATAAACAAACAAACAGTGATAAATTTATTGAATTTTATCACTGTTTGTGGTCCTTTCCTGAGTCTCCAAACGGGAGGTTAGTGTAACATCTAAAGTTTTGCATAAGTTATTAACAAGGAACAATCCACAAGATATTAGAGTACATAAAAAATAGAAACTCGAAAAAATCCAGCAGAGTCCCTACTGTGATAGCGAAACAAAGAAAAAAAAGGTGGTGTGACAGTGAAAATAGTATAAAGTACAACCCATTTGAACATTTTAAACATGAGTTCAGTGAAATACACAATATTGTCACGTAGTGGTGACGGTAAAGAAAACAGTCGTAAAACTGTGTATGATGAAACTGGCGGTTTATTGGGCGAACCTGTGCCCACAAAAGCAAGCTACACCCAAAGCACAACGATAGTGGCGAACACAGTCGGCGATCGTCGAAAATCTGATCAGCGGCGAAACGCGTCGGCTTTTATACCTGAGTCATCGAAGGTTGCAGATTAATCCCTGATGCCCGCGGGTCTTCCAGAAAGTTCTAGACAATTCGCCTCGGTCATACAATCAGATAACATAAGCGTCGGTGAAAACAGGCAACGGAAAGAAGCATCGATAACGTTCCAGAAACTTCCGATACAGGCGCATCCTGCGCCGAGCGATAACGTTTAACATTTGTTAGCCGGTGGAAAGCGGCCACCGGTGAAAGACAAACATGTATACATGTCAATATGTTGCATAGTTTAAGAAGCAATTCACGAGTTGGTAAATGTAACCCAAGAAAGAAACCAGTAGAGTCCTTAAACAGGACTACAAAAGATGTTCACACTGAAAAAATACTTAGTCTAAAGTGCAGAGGATGTGAAATGTGAACACGGGTTAGGTAATTTCAACACAGAATGTGTTCCATAAAGTTACGAAGTGTTCACGTTGAGGAAAATAGAGTTACGAAACAAATAAGCAGTAAGCATGATGACTGTGAATATACACATACTATATAAAATACAACAAACTTGACCTCTCTAAGCTTTAGTTGAACACCTAGTGTTGTCACGGGAAGCACTAGCACAAAGATGGCACTTTAAAGAGTGTCTAGACGCTAAAATTCAGCTATATTGCAATCCAGATGGTTTTTCACCTTCTGATGTCAACTATCCAACGAAATGTTGCTTAGCTTCAGTGATCTGACTAGAAACGACATACACTGCCCATTGCGGTCTGCGAATACCCAATATCATTTTACTTACATTGACAACACGTATATAGATGTGCAGATGTAATAATGTCAAAGGCTCCAGCAACACTATCACAGAAGTTTTCCTTGCATGGATGTTTGGCATGCACAAGAATTTAGATACACTAAACACCCTTCCATTATAGTATTAATTATAAAGCAATTGAGTGTCTCGCTGTTACCTGTTAAGTAAAGAAATCAATGAGAATGTTCCTATTCCTCCCAATATTCAAAAACTTTGACTTTACCAACAGCACCAATCCCATGGCCCATTGCTAACAATCCACCATAGCATCACTGAAATATTGGCAACGCCACAATATTTACAGGCTGCTGCTACCACAGAATGGCTGACAACATCTCACGAGGCATGTCCCGTCTTCTTCCTCTTCGCGTAGAACAGGGTTCCTTTAATGGCAGGCTCATACGCAATGCCTCGTAACATCATCCCCGGCGTACTGAGCGCCGTCACGGTGCTTTCTAAAATTAGTCAGCACTGCTGGTGTTGTAGGGTTTCAGCCGCGGCATATGGCCAACATCAGCAGCAGACGTAAAAGAAGAAGACTGGCGATGTTCGAGCGGAGTGATGAGGTAGTCAACGTCGTTGAGCTTGCGGAGAACTTTGTAGGATCCTGTGTAGCGAGGGAGGAGCTTCTCGCACCGGCCTTGGTGTCGAGACGGCGTCCAGAGTAGGACCAGAGATTCAGGAGGGTACTCTACTTCGCGGTGCCGGCTATCATAGCGTTCTTTTTAGGAGGCCTGCGACGCACATAGCGTAGTGTGAGCAACTTGCCGAGCCATTCTGGCTCGAGAGAGGACGTCCTGAGCATATGCGGTTGGTACGGATGGATCAGCAGGAAGGAATGTCTCAAAGGGCAACGCAGGGTTGCGGCCGTACAGGAGAAAGCACGGCGAATAGCTGGCAGTGTCATGTCGGGACGAGCTGTAGGCAAAAGTAACGTATGGTAAGGCGGCGTCTCAATCGCGGTGATCACTAGAGATGTACATGGACAGCATATCCGTGAGAGTTCAGTTGAGCCGCTCGGTAAGACCGTTGGTCTGTGGATTGTAGGCTGTCGTAAGGCGATGTTCAGTAGAGCCGCTACGCAGAATTTCGTTAATGACCTTTGCAAGGAAACAACGACCACGATCCGTAAGAAGCTGGCGCGGAGCCCCGTGTCGAAGAATGACGTCATTGAGCAGAAAGTCTGGAACGTCGGTAGCGCAGCTACTGGGCATGGCGCGCGTGATGGCGTATCTGGTGGCGTAGTCAGTTGCGACGGCAGTCCATTTGTTGCCGGATACGGACGTAGGGAAAGGTCCGAGCAAGTCAAGGCCGATGTGGAAGAAGGGCTCCGGTGGAATGTCGACAGGTTGAAGCAGGCCAGCCTGAGGAAGAGCAGGACGTTTGCGGCGTTGACAGCGCTCTGAGGCAGCAACGTATCGGCGCACCGAACGATACAAGCCAGGCCAAAAGAACCGCTGTCGCACGCGGTTATAGGTGCGTGAAACGCCCAGGTGGCCGGCAGTTGGAGCATCATGCAGGAGTTGAAGAATGGTGGTGCGCATGTGTCGGGGAATAACTAGCAAGAATTCTGGCCGGTCAGGTTTCATGTTGCGACGGTAAAGGACGTCATTGCGTAGGACATACTGGCGTAGAGCAGGGTCGGAACGGGCAGAAGCGAGTCGCTGAATGGTGAGCTTTAGGGCTGCATCCCGACGCTATTCGATGCTGATGTCGCGTAAATCAGAGATGGCCAGCACACAGGAATCATGCTCGTGGTCAGCGACGCTAGCAGGGTCCACCGGATGGCGCGAAAGACAATCGGCATCGTGATGTAGCCTGCCCGATTTATAAACTACCTCAAAGGTATATTCCTGCACCCTCAGAGCCCAGCGACCAAGGCGATCAGTTGTATCCTTGAGCGATGACAGCCAACAAAGAGCGTGGTAGTCGGTAAGAACCGAGAATGCGCGGCCGTACAAATACGGGCGAAATTTTGCGGCAGCCCAAACCAATGCAAGGCACTCGCGCTCTGTGATCGAATACTTGCGTTCAGATGGGGAGAGCAGCCGGCTGGCGTATGCAATAACACGTGTGTGGCCATGCTGGTGCTGAGCGAGGACGGCGCTGATTCCATGCCCACTGTGCGAACCGCAGTAGGCGCAGATGGGTCAAAGTGAGCCAATGCAGGCGGTGAAGTGAGTAAGTTGGTCAGCGCCGAGAATGCGGTCGCTTTGCCAGGGCCCCACGAGAAGGGCGGTAAGGGGTCGGGCTATGATGGCGAAATTGCGTATAAAACGGCGGAAGTACGAGCAAAATCCAACAAAATTCCGAACAGCTTTAGTAGACGAGAGCACAGGGGAAGTTCTTGACAGCGCTAATCATGGCCGGGTCAGGTTGAACACCTGTAGCACTTACAAGATGACCAAGCACAGTGATTTGTTGTCTACCGAATCTACACTTTTTGGAGTGTAGCTGGAGTCCTGCTCGACGAAAGACAGCTAGAATGGTTGCAAAATGAGTAAGGTGACTTTCAAACCTAGGGAAAAACACAATTCCGTCGTCTAGGTAGCAGAGGCAGATAGACCATTTGTAGCCTCGAAGAAGAGAGTCCATCATGCGTTCGAACGTTACGGGGGCGTTTTACAGTCCAAAGGGCATAACTTTGAAAAGATAGAGGCCGTCCAGTGTGATAAAGGCAGTTTTTTCTCGAACCAAATCATCAACAGAAATCTGCCAGTAACCCGAGTGCAGGTGTATGGATGAAAAGTACTTCGCACCGTGAAGACAGTCCAGGGCGTCATCGATCCGTGGCAGCGGATATACGTCTTTGCGCGTTATTTTGTTGAAGGAACGATAGTCGACGCAAAATCTCCAACTGCCATCATTCTTTTTGACCAAGACGACAGGTGAGGCCCACAGACTTGAGGAAGCCTCTATGACGTCTTTGGAGAGCATCTTGTCGACTTCTCGTTGTATGACCTGGTGTTCGGAATGGGACACACGATAGGGTCGCCGTCTGATCTCCGGTATGTATTCGATGACTTACGAGAGACGTTTGGCCGAGAGGGTGGTCATCGAATTCAAAGATACCCCTATAGGTCGTTAGGAGGTGGTGAAGTTCCGCGGCTTGACAAGTCGGAATATCAGGGGCAATCATCGTGGTAATATCTTCGGAGAGTGGACTTGCCGGGCCGGTTGCGAGAAAGGACGAACAAGTCTCGGCGTCTAGTGCCGCGACGTCGCCTTCATCAAGCGCAGACACGTTGGCCACTGAGATGGCTTGCGGGAGAGCTCGGGTCGAATTGCTGAAGTTGAGAAGCGGCAGCTGGACGTGGTTGTCGACAACAGCCACAAGGGTTTGCGGCACAGCAACATTTCTGGTCAACAATACTTCAACTAGTGGAAACACTATGTAGTCGCCGTGTGGAACTGGTGATGCCGTCGTCATGGCAACACACGTGGCGGCTTGCGGTGACAACCGAACATAATGGACAGAGCATAAGCGGTGTGACGGTAAAGCTGTAACATCTGCCAGTTGAGGAAGCTAAAGTTGAAGGACGCCGGTTGCGCAGTCAATGAGAGCGGCATGGGCCGACAAGAAATCGAGTCCGAGAATGACGTCGTTGGGGCATTGCTCGAGAACAGTGAACAAAACAGATATTTGGTGACCAGCGATGGTGATGCGAGCTGTGCCCATTCCGATGACTGCGGGACTTCTTCCATCAGCGACGCGAATAATACCAGTAGTGGGGGTAAGTACTTTCTTGAGGCGGCGACAAAAGTAATTATTCATCACGGATGTTTGTGCCCCAGTATCGACTAGTGCGGGAACAGTTAAGCCGTCCACGTCAACGTCGATCAAGTTTGGTCGCGTCGGCAATACGAGGAGAGGATTTGAGATGGAAGTCGAAGATGCAGCGTCACCTCTAATAGCTGCATCTCTTAGTTTCCCTCTCGATGGTTGAACGGCGATGTCAGACGTCGTCGTATAGGCGAAGGACACGACAGCCGACGCGCTGAGGGCGAACGGGACTGGTGACCTCGGGGTGACGGGGAACGGCTGTGCGGCGTGGGGGTGGCATCGACGTTGTACAGCTCAAAAGGCTGGAAGCGGCGGCAGTTATCAGTGTTGCATGGTTGGTATGGCTGAGCGGGCTGAAAACGGCGGTGGTTGTTGGTGCGGCTAGCAGTGTCATTCCGGGTTAATGGAGACACCCAACGGTTGTTGAAATGGCGTGCGACATGACCGATACGGCGGCAGTGGAAGCAATTCGGCCCATCGTGTGCGGTCTTCCATTCAGCCAGATTACGAGAGCGCGGATAAAACCGTTGTTCCTGGGGCGGTGATCTCAGGCGAGGCGGCGACCTAGGGCGAAAGTCAGTTGTCCGAGACTGAGCAATGGTGCAGACGGCGAAACCCAAGTTTCCGAGTTCCTCCCGAACAATGGACTGGACCAGGGAAACGGCTGGCACGTGAAAATTGCCGTGGCCGTTGTTGGGGAGAGCAGGAGCAATTGCTTCGATTTCCCGACGGACGATTCATGTAATTTCCTTTGGCGGCAATGACTGCAGACGCGAGGCCTGTCCGTCTTCGCATGATGGCGTCAGGGGGGTGTTCGCTAGCCGAGCGAATGACCTCGAAATACGCCAACTTTTGGACAGCTCGAAACGCCGGCATTCCTCAATAATTGCGTCGATGGTCGCACAATTTCGGCACAGTAATAGGTTAAACGCATCGTCTGCGATTCCCTTTAGTACGTGACCAACCTTGTCCGACTTCGTCATGTCCGTGTCCACTTCACGGCAAAGAGCCAAGACGTCCTGAATGTAGGATATGTATGGTTCAGTGGACGTCTGAGCGTGGATGTATAGCTCTTGCGTTGCGGCCGCCTTTAGACCCATGGGCTTCCAAAACAAGGCACTAAATTTTGGTTTCAAAGTGTGCCAACTTCCAATCTCTGCCTCATGATTATCGAACCACACCTTTGCCGTTCCTTTGAGGTAAAACAGCACGTTCGCCAGCATCATCGTCGGGTCCCAACGATTGACCTCACAGATGCGTTCATAATTGGCAATCCAATATTCGACGTCAACTTCATCCGTACCGCAAAACGTTCCCGGGTCTTTAGGATGCGTAACGACGATCGTTGACGTTGTGAGCGGCGCTGGTGCAGGCGTCGCACTGGCCCGCGCAGGCGGCGTGGTCGTGGTCTCGTCTGTCATAATGATGACCCCGACTCGACGACCACTACGGAGCTCCGTTGTACAGCGCTTCTTCTGGTACCCTGCACGTCCACCAAATTGCCACGGGGATTCGCAAGTACACGGGAGAGACAATATTTACAGGCTGCTGCTACCAGAGAATGGCTGACAGCATCTCACGAGGCATGTCCCATCTTCTTCCTCATCGCGTAGCACAGCGGTCCTTTAATGGCAGGCTCATGCGCAATGCGTCTTAACAATATTAACAATTATGTTAGAGTGAAACATTGTCATAACGAAACGGGATATAACAAATGCTTGTATATAACAAAATGACATTCCGCTGAAGTCCCCGTAGATATCTATGTTTTTAAAACCTAGTTTCAACGAAGTAAAATTATCCTGCCAATAGATACACCAAACTTAATTGGGCTCCGAAACAAAAAATGCCCGACCTCGCTTCTGCTTTCCGCAGGGTAGAGCGCACATTCGGTTGCCGATGTTTAAACTTTTGGGTATTTGCGTTGAATGCACCGTCGAACACTGGTCCTTGTCTCCACTACGCGTAGTTGCGCATAAGCAGAGGCTCATGATCGCCCTCGCAATTTCTCTCACTGCGGCACCGCGCAGGCTAGTTAGTGCAGCTAGACATGGCCTCGGAGATTGCGCCGGTGCGTTTTCAGAGGCCAAGCCTCTCTGTGTGTACGACGTCCTGCTCGAACACGACCAACACTGTTGTTGTCACAGCGTGCAACCTATTTAACCGCATCGTCATTTCGCCGGTTACGCGATGCTAGGGACGACTCAACTAAAAGCGGTAACGAAACATCATCACATTGAAAATGAAGGCTGCTATCTTAAATGCAATCGTGTCAGATGCTAAGTGGTGTATTAAGGACGCCGAATTTTCTTTTGCCGTTTTCTTATGAATTCAGCGAACAAGTGGCCAAGTAGTGGTTCTGATGGCCGAAAAGCCGTCTTCTTCTATACAAGTTCAAACTTGTGCGCGACATTGCGCATAACTTGCCGTGAATGGCAGTCATGAATATAATGACGTAATTTTGGCTCTGCCTTCAACTTCGCTATAGATAAATTTTATTGCACATGACTGATAACAGTTACCACTCATTGATACCGAAGCCATGTTTGCAAACAGTAACTGTTAAAAATCCGAGCTAGGCATCTTCAGTATGCAGACGCAATAATGATATCGCTGCGATTCGGCCTCATGTGTAGTCTTGGTAGCAAGCACCCAAGATACTACCGTGAAATCCGGATTCTTGGCGATAACGACAGCTTTGTCCAAGAAGGCCAGTGCCATGAATGGAGGCTGCCATGTCCTCCGCAAGTACGTCGCACGCGACATTTTTTGTTTTCACATCATGCACATGCTGCGTGAAGCCCTTTTTTCGAAATTGCATCTTTTGTTGATGTAAACGTAGTCCCAGTTTGCTCCGAAAAACAATTCTACAGCATGTCCTTCACAGGTACAGCATGAGTTCATGATACAACGTGCAGGCCGGAACATATATGCGCCGCGCGTCATAGGTATTCAGAACACGTGGCAAGGCCTCCTTTTGGGGACATGTTGAATGGCTGCGTGAACTCAAGGAGGCGCGGCCAAGAGAGGCCCAGCCGTAAACATTATATATATATATATATATATATATATATATGTGTGTGTGTGTGTGTGTGTGTGTGTGTGTGTGTGTGTGTGTGTGTGTGTGTGTGTGTGTGTAAAAGATAAATACCCCAGAAAGTTGATGGGAAAACGGCTCCGCGGTAGCTCAATGGCAAGAGCATTGCACGCGTAAGGCGAAGACGTGGGATACACCTGCGAACAGTTGTTTCTGCATCCATTTTCATTTTCCATTAATTTATCATTTGTTTAATTCAATTAGTAAGTACAAGTAATTTCCGCTATGCTGTCCTTGGTATCATTGTTTGTTGGCTTCTTATGATATGATTAATATTAATCGGGCCCATCGTTTCCCTTTCTTCTCGTTCATTACATAACGAGGGCTCGAATCCGGCAACATTGATGCCTTCAGGTAGCATATGTGGGTTTATTGACCAGTTGCCATCACCCAATAAGATCACGTGCTAGTGACGCCTGCAGCAGAAAGGGTGTTCCACATCCGCCGCTTAGGTTTGTGAATGGTGGCGTAGGCTAACACTCCCAGGATTAGTTCTAGTTGTAAAACATAGATACCCCAGAAAGTGGATTGGAAAACGGCTTCGCGGTAGCTCAATGGTAAGAACATCGCACGCGTAATGCGAAGACGTGGGATCGTTCCCCACCTGTTGAGAGTGGTTTTTTTCAGTCATTTTCATTTTTCATTAATTTATCAATTCTTTAATTCAATTAGTAAGTACAAGTAATTTCCCCTATGTTGTCCTTGGTGTCATTGTTTGTTGGCTTCTTATGATATATGATTAATAATAATCGGGCTCCTGGGTTCCCTTTCTTCTCGCAATGTATATATATATATATATATATATATATATATATATATGCGAGACAGCTGTTCAACCTCGACGGTTTATTATGCAGGCCGCGCGCTGAAGAGAATGAGGCTGGCCATGATGATGAGTATATACAGATGAAGATGAGGGGGTAATGTAATGCTCACACAATTACCCCCGCGCATGGAAGCAGCCAACCTGGCTGCTGGCTATGGCGGCGAGCGCCGCATGAAAGGCTTTAAACGTGAAACATGCACAATCTCTGTGGTATGGCAGCGGCCGTCCAAAGGCGTAACAACGGGCGTGACACGATAGTTAACTGGCGAAGTCTGTTCCTGAACAGTTTAGGGCCCGACAAAACGGAACTGAAATTTCTCGTATAACCCAGGAACGCGAACTGGAGTCCATAGCAACATTTCGTCTCCAGGCTGGAAGGAAACGACATGGTGGGATTCATCACAGCGAGTTTTGCGGTCTTGTTGACTGTCGTCAGTGTTGAGGCGGGCGTGTTGGCGACACTGGGCGATGCGCGAAACAAATCGCTCACACATTGATGTGGACGAGGCCACGGGGACGCCAAAGAAAGAGACGTCGAGGACAGTGACCGGTTGACGACCATACACAAGGAAAAAGGGCGAGTACCCCGTTGTGCGTTGGACGGCCGTGTTGTAAGCGAAGATGACGAATGGCAGAATAACATCCCAATTGATATGGTCAGGGTTGACGTACATTGAAATCATGTCGGACAGCGTACGATGAAAGCGCTCTGTGAGGCCATTAGTTTGAGGGTGGTAGCTGGAAGTCGTTTTATGGATGGTATTTGGACGCACGGAGAACATCGTCGAGAACTTCAGACAGAAAGGTCGTGCCGCGGTCACCCAAAAGGATACGTGGGGCTCCGTGTCGTGAAAAGATGGCTTCCAAGAAAAAGGATGCAACCTCCGCTGCGACTGCGAAACGACTGCGAACGACTGCGAAAGGAGCTTCAGTACACGGGACAGGTTGTAGCAGTCCAGCCGGAGGTGAGGTCATTTGTTTGCGGTGTTCGCAGATTGAACAGGAAGCCACGTATTTTGCTACGCTTGCTGCAAGTCCAGGCCAAGAGAAGCGGCTGCGAATTCGCTCATAGGTTTAATGGAAACCAAAGTGACCGGCAGTGGGATCGTCATGAAAGGTCTTCAGTATCTGGGTCCGAAGTGATCGGGGAACTACAGAAACCCAACGTTGTCCTTCGGGATGAAACACGTACCGGTATAGCACCGAATTTTCGATCTTGAAGTTCTTCAACTGCCGACGGAGTCAAGCGTTAGGTGCAATTGAGGTCGATTCACATAGGTCGCGAAGCTTCGGGCGAAAAGCGGTTCAGAACCAATTGTCACCGACATCAGCAAGGGTGGTTATGGGAGCAGCGATTGAAGCGCGACTATGTTTGGGGGGAATAAACACTGGGAAAGAAAAAAAGCGTTTTTAAATTAAAGCGAGGCGCAGTTAGATTCATTCAACGAAAATAAAATTCCTAATTCATTTTATATATGCATGGCGAGAAAAGATACAACTGTATTTTACTAGGTCATTATCAATATATACATTTTTTCAGGGCCCACCGTGAGAGCGCCCATCGATAGCGGTGGGCGTTGACGCCGCTATCACTTGCAATGCCATGCAACTCTTGGAGTGCGTGGAAAGGCGCGCTCGTAAAGTTCACCTGTTACAATACGCCCCCCTCACATGTGTTGTGTTGCATGTCGACGTTTGCCTGAATTAGGTGACGCGGGTAGTTTTATTGTTTCTTAACCTGTGCAGTCAAAAGTAATAGTAGCGACCGTCAGATACTTGTTTACTTAGTTGTTTTCGCGCAACAGCGCTGGCCGACGGGCTTGGCGTCCCACGAAAGGACGAGCACTCAACGCCATCTACGCCCACAGTGTTCGTCGGCCTCCTAAGAAAGTATGTTCTGAGCAGCGATGCGATTTCGACACCCGTACGGCTGATCTTTTCCGGCATCGCTTTTCGCGCTGAAAACTCGGAACGCCCATGAAGTCGAATGGCGGGGCATTTGAATATACAGCTTTAATGTCAGGCCTCCGAAAACAAATTTCGCGCCTATGAGAACAAAATGACGTCACTTCTGTTTTTGACGGATATGACGTCAAATTATTTTTTCTTCCGCCGGAAGTGTTCCCTCCTCACACAGATGGCGCTAAGCCCCATGAACCGCCGGTAAGCAACCATGTTTTGAACCTATGGGCTTCTATGGAAGCTTCGCTACCAGGTATATCTACCTTGTTAGGTGTGCGAGAGGATCCCCGAATACGTTCCATAACGGAGTGGCAGTAGGAGTCACTACGTTGGCAAGTTGCAAACGTATGAGAATGACTAGGTGGGAGCCGGTCGAGAGCTGCGAGTGAAGGAAATTCAGGAGACACGTCCGGCGGGTTGCTCATGGTGGTAAGCAGGCCGTGTTTGAAGACGGTGGTAGGGGACATCGAGAGATAGCATCGGCATCCTGGTGTTTCTTTCCAGACTTGTAGGTGACGTCGAAGTCGTATTCTCGTAAACGAAGCATTCAACGGCCGAGACGTCCCGTTAAATTTTTTAGCGTCGCCAACCAGCACAAGGCGTGGTGATCAGTAACGACCGTAAAGTGGCGGCCGTGCAGATAAGGCCGGAATTTTTGGACGGACGAAACAACGGCAAGACACTCTTGTTCGGTAATCGTATAATGTTTCTCTGGAGGTGTTAGCGTGCGACTTGCGTATGCGACCACACGTTCTTCGGAAGTTTGCTGACGTTGCAGGAGAACAATGCTGATACCATGACCGCTGGCCGCAGCCGTGGCCTAGTGGTAGAACGCCCGCCTCGGCTGCGGGAGGCTGTGGGTTCGATTCCCACCACCGCCGGGCACCCACTGGTTCAAAAGGGTACAAGCGTACCCCGGCCTGGCGTTCGGCTTCCTTCAGGGGTGATACGCTTGGGAAAGGAGCCTGCGCCCTGAATTCCCGTCGAAACCAACATGAGCACGGAAATAGTAGAAGAGTGGGTGCGGTGTTGTCGAAATGACAAAGCACAGGTTCGGACGTGAGGGCACGCTTGAGGCCGTCAAAAACAGTTTGGCATTCGTCCGACCATACGTAGGGAGCTCCAGAAGGAAGTAGTTGATGGACCGGCGCCGCAATGGTGGCAAAGTTACGGATAAAGCGCCGGAAATACGAAGCTAGGCCAAGGAAGCTACGCAAGTCTTTGGCACGTTGAAGCCTGGGGAAGCGCAGGACAGCGGTAATCTTATCGAGGTCAGGTCGAATGCCCTCCTTGATGACAAGGTGTCTGAGTAGTTTAATGGTTTTTCTGGCGAAGTGGCACTTTTTTGTATTCAGCTGGAGGCCAGCAGCATAAAGGCACGTCAAGACTTCGTCGAGGCGCTGCATGCAAGTGCTAATGGAAGGTCGACGAAAATACGACGATGTCGTCAAGGTAGCATAAGCAAGTCTTCCACTTTAGGCCCCGTAGAACAGTGTCAATCATCCGCTCAAATGAGGGGATGCCTGCCTGTATCCGGGGCGTAGATCAAGGCTGGTGAAATACTCCGCGACTTGTAATGAATCTAACGCATCATTGATTCGGGGCAGTGGATATACATCTTTGCGGGTTATTTTCTTCAAGGCACGGTAGTCTACACAAAATCGCACTGAGCCGTCTTTCTTACGCACCAAAACGACAGGTGACGACCAAGGGTTTGAGGAAGGGCGGATGATGCTGTTTCAGCATGTCGGCAACATGGGTATCGATGATCTGGCGTTCGGCAGAAGAAACGCGATATGGCCGCCGGCGCACGATGAAAGTTTCATCTGTGTGTATGCGATGAGCCGTTGCAGAAGTGTGTCCCAGAAGAGCAGAGTGCACGTCGAAGGACTCTTGATGCTTAGATAACAACGCCAGTAACACTTCCGTCTGCTGTGGCGTTAGATGAGTGCTGATTGCACTAGCGAGAACAGAAAAGCAGAGACCGTATCTATAGCTGTACGTGCTTGTGAAACAGCAGTAGTCGAGGTAAGCACAGAGACAGGCTGAGTGTCCGAGACGCAAATTACAACAACGCCTTTAGGAAGAAGTACTGGCTCAGTGGTTCTGTTGAGTACAGCCAAAGTGGCCGTGCCGTTGGTGAAGCGAACAAAGCTAGGTGCTAGAGCAATCCCTTTGGATAGGCAACGAGCTGATGGTACAATTAAAACGTCACCATCGGCGATGTCAGAGTTAACTACAAGAAGTTGTTCGCGGCCAGGAGGCACCATACAATCGTCAGCAGTTCGTAAGCGAAGGCGCGGGTCGGGCACGTCGTCGGAATTGTCGGTCTCGGTCAAGTTAACGAGGCGTTAACGGCACGAAATGAAAGCAGACGCCGAAGAGAGAAAGTCCCACCCTAGTATAAGCATGTGAGCACAGGAAGTCAACACGGCGAACTGAATATGGTGGCGAATCCCGTCAATCGAAACTCGAACGGTGCATTGCGCCGATGGCCGAATCACAACATTATTTGCGCCACGTAGAATAGCTCCATTGTAAGGTGTAGTAACCTTGCGTAGACTGGAAGTCTGCGTGAATAACAGAAATAGCTGTGCCCGTATCAATCAATGCAGGAACTGGTACACCTTCTGCACACACTAATAAAGTATTGGTCGGGCACATGGGAGGAATTGTAGTCTGTGCGGGCCATGCAGTTGCCCTCCAAAAACTGCACCATCTAGTTTTCCGATCGGCAGTCAGGAGTGCGGGAGGCCTGTATCAGAGGTGATGTCGAGCGTCGGAGAGGGGAAGGCGAGCGGCGGCGCCCTGGACGGTAGTTGCGAGGCTCTTCAAGATTTGTAGGCGGAGTAAGTGAGCCTTGGGAAAGCCGTTGCTGGTAGGGACTCGGAAGAAGCAACGGGTCGCTCTCGTAACCATCGTAACCACGGCGTTCGACCTGTGGTCGTCTTCGACAAAAGTGCGATATGTGCCCGCGAATACCGCAATAATAACAAATGGGGCGGGGCGTAGGCCGCGTAGGGTAATATGCTGTGGCAGGTGCACAAGGTGCCAGAGTCGCCAGATGGTTGGGAGTAGCAGGAGCAGAAGCAGGAGCTATGCAACCAGCGTTCTAAACGAACGCTGGTTGCATAGCCGCAACTTGAGCATACCAGGGCGACGGCGAAGGAGGGGCACCGCCCGCAGTGCAGGTCATGGAGGACAGCTCCTCTTTGATGATGTTGCGCAGGCCAGGAAGGGAAGTTTGCGGCTGAAGAACGGTAGAATGGCTGAAGAACGTCTTCACTAGGAAGGCCAGCGAACATGGTGGGATCGCGCTGCCGCGTGCTGACGATCCATGAAAGAACGGCCGGTAGGGCAGAGACGGTGACGCTGGGGGCTCCTGGTGAACCTTCTTGGGGCATGGTGGCGGCAAGGCGTGGTAAGCGGCGACCTGAACGAAGCTCCAGGGAAACTCGAAGTCGTAGAGGCCCAAGGGATCGAGAGCCGCCTCCACCACTTGCGCGACGGCTGTTCAACTCGAAGGTTTTTTATGCAGGCCGCGCGCTGAAGAGAATGACGCTGGCCATGATGATGAGTATATACAGATAAAGGAGTAATATAATGCTCACTATATATAAAATATATATATATATATATATATATATATATAGTAGTAACTGGATTTTTCAATGGGCCAAGCGTATTTAAGAAAATCAGAAGCACAACTTCGCGGTTATCTTAGGTTTATTATTTTCCCAACAGTTTCGGTCGGTGGACCGACCTTTTTCAAGGGATACAGGAAAATCTTGCAACAGTCTTTTTATATCTTCAGGTAGAGAAAGAAGGCGCCAAAAAAAGGTGAGAAAGGAGAGATAGCGAGATATATAACAAAGTTGAACATGAAAAAAAAAAAAGGTTGGAGAGTTAAAGGAAAGACCCCAAGACCTGGTCGTGCCAGACAAAGCAGAGGGCAAGGTCGCTGTTAAGCGTGTTTCACATGCACAATTGACGGACACGCCTGTCATGAAAAAAAAAAAGGAGGGAGAGTTAAAGGAAAGACACCAAGACCTGGTCGTGCCAGACAAAGCAAAGGGCAAGGTCGCTGTTAAGCGTGTTTCACATGCACAATTGACGGACACGCCTGTCATGTTAAGTTGAACATGCAAAAAAAGGAGGGAGTATATATATATATATATATATATATATATATATATATATATATATATATATATATATATTCAGAAAAAGGAAAAAAAAAGACGAACGTTTATGGCATATTTACTGACTGACGTTTCGGCCGGAGGACCGGCCTTCGTCGGAGTGAATACAAGTGTGGTTGCGTTACAGGTATATATAGATACACTAGACACTTATCGCGTTGTCCCACACGACATGCGCACAATCAAAGCCTAGTCACAGCAAGGTGACAAAATGAAAAAATGGCCGGGCAGTTCTAAAAATCACAGCAGACGGAAATCATCACTACATATCACATAATCGTGCGGTGGTAAAAAAGTACAAGCTGCGCACGAGTGTATAACACAAATGCGAGTTCTGTCTTCCGCCCTGTGGCAGAAAGAAGGATTAAAAAATGCACCCGTGGACAGATTTAACAATGCACACGTGGACAAAAATCGGTATATCATGAATTCATAAAAAATAATATCCCACTATGAGTCCTGTGTGTCGACTTATTGTAAGAAAGAGAGCGCTATGTTTCCTTTGCTTACTTCCCCGGCCAATGTTGTCTAGCACATTACCGGGCACAAAAAGCAGAAACACTGAGTAAAACAAAATCTAGAAAGCTGTTACGCGACAATGTTACCGACAGTGCGCCTGCCGAAGAAATAGGAACATTATTTTATGAAAGTACTCCCCTAACACACGCACCCCAACATCGCCCGCCGCCTGCAGGCAACGCACCAGGATCTTCATTCCCAGAAAAAGGTGTCACAGAATAGCATTATCATAAACCTTTCGAACGTGGCTTTGTCGTCAGTTGAAATTGTGGTACTCTCAAAAGGATTAAGTTTTTGTCCAGCAACTGGTGGTTTTAGCGAGTTCCAGCTATTCAAGGACCTAGACAATTTCGCTCGAAATTTGAGGTTGCGCGAGTTCTTTCATGGACGAGCATGTGAAAACTGTGCTCGCCATATACTTCCGTCTCAAAAGCATTGGACACCCCCGGCACAGCGAGACAAATGCTTAGATATCCGAGCGGTACAGGATGATATTCTTAACGCCTATACGCCCTTTCGTCGCAACCTATCTCGGAATGAAACCAGCGCCTTGGAGCAATTGAGCTCCCGCCAAGACGTCGTTATCAAACCAGCTGATAAAGGCGGAGCGATCGTAGTAATGAACCGCGAAGACTATATCAATGAAGCAAATCGACAGTTAACCAACCGTTCGTTTTATCAAGCTCTTCCCAATGACCCAACCAGTGACTTTAAAAGCAAGGGTAAAGAAACGCTGTCGGAGCTCCTTCAACAAGGATCGATAGACGAAAACACGTTCCGGTCTCTTGTGCCACTCAGTCCAGTAGCAGATCGCTTTTATCTATTACCAAAAATTCTCAAGCCTGGGAACCCAGGACGTCCAATTGTTTCAGGCGTACAGACTGTTACCGAGAACCTTTCTCGGTATGTAGACCAGCTAATCAAACCAATTCCCCCAACCTTCCCATCTTACTTGAAAGATACTAACCATTTCTTAAGCGAAATAGTAGACCTACGCATTCCCTCTCGTTCACTGCTTGTGACGATGGATGTCGAGACCCTTTATACAAATATCCCCCATCTAGTCGGCATTCGCGCTTTATCCCTTGCCTATGGAGAAGCTGCCATTGACAAGCCAATTATCGTTCTCACACTGGGCACCTTATTGAAACTTATTCTTGAATTAAATAATTTCGAATTTAATGATTGCCATTATGTACAGGTCAGTGGTACTCCTATGGGAACACGGATTGGGCCGAATTATGCTAATATTTTTATGGGCATAATGGAAAATGAATTTCTTGAAAACTGCACCCTAAAACCTGCGTACTATAGGCGTTTCATTGACGATATATTTCTTGTATGGCGCCATGGTGAATCGATACTACTTAACTTCATAACTGGCTTTAATAGCGTTCACCCGAGCATTAAGTTTTCACATAACCACTAAACGTCCGAGATTGACTTCCTCGATGTTACAGTGTCAATAACCGGAAATAATTTGACAACCAATAAGCTTTACAAAAAGCCAACGGACAGGCGCCAATATCTCCATTGCCAAAGTAGCCACATTCGTCATTGTAAAACCGCGATCCCTTATAGTCAGGCACACCTATTAGGCGTATATGCTCTGAACAAAACGATTTTGATGCTAACTGTGCAGAGCTAAAGCGCTCACTCGTGGACCACCAGTACCCTAAGGAAATTATTGATGACGCAATAAAACGAGCCAATAACTTGAAAAGGGAAGATATTCTCGTTAAGTCAAAGCCGGCGGTGACCACTCCTGCTACTAACCTTAATTTGACGCACTCGGCGTCTATTCCGAATGTTTCTGCCCTTCTCAAACGGCATCAAAATATTCTAGGACAAAGTGAAAGACAGAATAATTTTCCCAGAGGCACCGCGAGTAGTGTACCGACGCTCAAAAAACATTCGCGATTTGATAACGTCTTCTAAAGTCGGCGCCCGCATACATGAAGGTTGTAGTCCATGTAGTAAACCACGCTGTAAAGTATGCCCGCATATTCTAACCACGAAACTTCGCGCTCCGTATCAAAGGTAGCTTCAACTGTGACACGTCGAACGCCATTTATCTGCTTGAGTGTGGTACATGCCACCTACAATATATTGGTCAAACAGAAACGCCGTTCAGAATCCGATTCAATTATCATCGTTCTCACGCAAAGCATATCCCACACCTTCCAATGTCAACACACCTGTTCTTAACTGGGCACTCTTTTGACAGTATCAGAGTGGCTATATTGGAATCTGGTTTTCCTTCCCACCACGATCGTTTAGTCCGCGAATCTTACCTGATATACAAGTTCAACGCCCTTTCTTGTGGTATTAACGAGAACATCGGAAAACTAACCTGCGTCAGCAACTCACATTGAACAGTTCTTATGTATATATATAGTTTGCTTCTGCACGTGCTCACTGTGGCTGTTTATACGAGGTTTTTCTAGATTGAAAGTTTGTGTTTATGCTCGGTTACTGGCAGCTACGGCTATGGCATTCTCTGCACGGGTCACGTGTTGACTGACAATTGTATAAGTGCAGCACTGGGAGGTTGTTATTTTTTGTGAATTCATGATATACCGGTTTTTGTCCACGTGTGCATTGTTAAATCTGTCCACGGGTGCATTTTTTAATCCTTCTTTCTGCCACAGGGCGGAAGACAGAACTCGCATTCGTGTTATACACTCGTGCGCAGCTTGTACATTTTTACCACCGCACGATTATGTGATTATATGTAGTGATGATTTCCATCTGCTGTGATTTTTAGAACTGCCCGGCCATTTTTTCATTTTGTCACCTTGCTGTGACTAGGCTTTGATTGTGCGCATGTCGTGTGGGACAACGGGATAAGTGTCTAGTGTATCTATATATACCTGTAACGCAACCACACTTGTAATCACTCCGACGAAGGCCGGTCCTCCGGCCGAAACGTCAGTCAGTAAATATGCCATAAACGTTCGTCTTTTTTTTCCCTTTTTTAATATACCTCCGGGTCTGGCGCGAAAACCTTCATTTTGTATGCATATATATATATATCGGAGGCGGGAGCCCGGTCAGCCCCCCTCCCCTCCGATACGCCACTGCCCTGAGGGTCCTGATTAGACCAAATTTTCCGGGATCGCTGCAAGATTTTGCTTTAATCCTGACGAGCACATTTCTGACAATAACCTGCACATATTTAGTCCGAGTGAGCATAACAGGAAATTTTCATTCGTTCCATGAAATATCGTTGAGGCCTGCCACATTGCCGGCCACGCGCCCTCGAGCTCGCACCACACTCACCTATGTCTCTTGAGTGGGCGAGGCTTTCGCAAATGTTCTGAAAACATATGAAGTTAATGTGCCACGCTTCAGCCCACTAGCTGCAGCATGAACTGGCAGATGTGAAGACGCAGAAGGTATGTTCCAAGCGTTGTGTACAGAACACCCTGCGCGAATCGCGACTAGCTCTACATCAGCGAACGCCGTCATTTTGAAAACGATTGTAGCAAGAAAACTATATCAAAGAGATGAATTAGAAATGAATCAGAAGTGAAGAAACAATGTTGTTTCCAATGGATTTGTGGAGCACGTGGCAGCCTAAATATGCCACTGAAGAGACAAGGGTTCTACCATTGCCAAGGAAACTGGATTTGAAGGCAGTATCTCGAATACCTTGCTATCCGGACTACAGAAAAATCGCTGTATCGCAACGACGGCCATCTCCCGCTACATGCGCAGAATGCCGTCGTTTCGAGCAGTTCGTGTTGTGAACAAGGCGTGCGTACGTCCAATTCTTATTAACACCTTCTGATCGGCGTCCTTTTTCTTTTTGTAACATGAACTCCAGAACCAAGAGAAAGTATAAGCCAGATGCAGCATTGAATTTGAATTTATTATCCTAGCTGTTTCAAAGTATGCAAGTCAATGTGAGTAAAAAAACTGACGACAGCAAAAATTTACTGATTAATCACTCTTGTGGTTTAAATTAGATCAGATAGATTTGTCAAAAACCAAGTGCAGCAGCATTAAAATATTCCCTCTCATTCAGTCCAAACTAGCAGGTAATGAGGACACAAAAATACATACGCCGAACATGCAGGACACACTTACAATTTATTTATTTAAAGGCGCGAACGATAGGACATTACATCCGTGTGTTATTCTGAAGGTCAACATCTTGTTATGTCATTACTGAGGCCACAATGACGTACTCACCTTCTCTTGTCATCCTCGCTTCAGTGGTAAGCTCACCCTACTTGGCCGTTGCTTCAGCTTACCGGTAAGAGCATACTGAAATAAAACAAGACTAAACGTGGACAAGCGCGATGGGCTAGTCATATCACTACTTCAAAACATTACGTTATTAAGCACCGGGAGTAGCATGTCAGGCGAGTAGCCAGGCTAACATCTCCATCGTCTCTTTAAAGAATGTTTCTCTCTCTCTCTGCATGTGACACAGAAAGCAGCTTAATAATGTAATGTTTTGAAGCATGTGATATGTATGACAGCGCTATCGCACTTGCCCAAGTGCTATCTGCCGCATGCAATTGTTTTTTAAATTTGGTTCAGTTAAAAAAACACTTTGCACAACGAGAACACACGGTATGTTCTCATTCTACAGGGTATTTTTTTTTAGTTGAACTAAATTTTAAGGACATGTGGCAGATAGCACAATTCTAATCCTTGTTCTAAATTACTCGATGAGGTGGCCCATTACTTCTACAAAAAATCAAAATGCTTAGTTGAGTAACTGACATAGTTACGCTAATTAACTTTTTATTTTTTGCTTACTGCACATATTTTTATCTACGAATTGTAGCTAGTGATTATGCAAGGCATACCGACTTGGAACGAATTCTGAGGATGGCAACTGTTTCCAGAAACGCGGTTTCAAACTTCCAGTAAATATGGACTATTGTTTAACTTAATTTTTAAGAAAGCGCTGTTTCATGCATTGGAGCACAAATAACTGGAGCGCCCACGCATTTCTTTGGACACTTTCAAAATTATCTCGAAACAAGCCTAGTCCTCAAAACCCGTTGTAAGTCGATATGCCTTGCATACCCACTAGCTACAATTCGTAGATTAAAATGTGCGCTGCAAAGTAGTTAAAACGTTTATTACCGTAACTAAGTAAATAATAGAAAGCATTGTGATTTCTCGCAACGTATTGACCGCCTTATCGAGTAATCTTGATCAAGGTTTAGAATTGTTCTATCTGCCACAGGAATTTAGGAAAATTTGGTGCAGGTAAAAAAAAAACACCACGCATATCGCAACACAAAATCCGCTCTGGAACAATAATGAGGCCTGATGAAATGCATACGCTTGTCAACTATATTTCCGCATGTCTATGGCACAAGAGGAATAAGAGGTGACCTTTTCAGCGTTGAAAATAATTTATCTTGCGACAACAATGGCCTATCGTTATGTGGATCACAGGAAACCGCTCTCACGCATCGATCTGTTTTGCCAGTGCTTGAGCTTGCTGATAAAACGCTGCAAGTCTCTGATTTAGCTCAACGCTTGACGCTACGTGCGAGTAGGCATACATACCCCAATGATTATCCGGGTACCTCCCAGGTTCCCACTTGAACATTAAATGAACAAGCATTTACCATATGCCGCTCTACCATTGCCGCTACCATATCCGCCAGCTACTGGTTGGTTTGCGTGCAGTGCACTAAGCCAAGCGTGCAACTGGCGCAGCTTAGCGAGCATGCGCCACCAGACTTGTGCCAGAGACCGTCGTGGCAACGGTATACAGCGATATATAGCGCTATTGCTAAACGTCTGTAACAACCCTAAAACTTCAGTCTACCTTCCCTTCCAGAGAAAAGCGTTGGTGGAAATCGCTACAGGAGCGTAAATTTCACCGGCGATCCCATGAAGCGCTGATAAAATAAACGGTAGACAAGAAACAACGCAGCAATTCACAACAGCGGGGAAGCGCGTAGATGGCCTGGCGATATTTCTTTCCTCCGGAGAAACCAACACGGCCACAAGGAAGGGTCGTAGAAAGGAGCGTGCGGTACGTGCCTAAATCCCGTCTGCGGCGGCCGCATTACAATGAGGGCGAAATGAAAAAAAAAATAACCATGTGCTGTGCATTGGGTGCACGTTGATAGCCACAGGTGGTCAAAATTGATCCGAAGTCTCCTACTAAGGCGTACTTGATAATCGTATCGCACTTCTGGCATGTAAAACCCACATTTTCATTAATATCTATTACGAGTTCGCCTAAAGTAAAGGCCATCCCCAATTAGTGGGTCAAATGGCTTGCGCGAAAGAAAATTACGTGCAAAGCGGCGTGTTCCCGAGTCTGCATCCATGAGCAGGCATCCATAAAGATCGCAATATTTTAGTAGTGCAAACCAGCAATAAATATATTCGAAGCGTGAGTGATAGTAGCTCGACAAAATGCGCAGTACAGTTACATCACCGTCACTAAACGCAAATGAAAAGAGCAACCAGTACAATACGAGTTGAAACGTAACACGTTACAAGCAAGCGCAGTAACACGCAACAGCAAGCACGCGATTTTACGCGAGAACAATGGGGATCAAGATTCGAGGTGGGAATGTTTTTTGAGCGGCGCTACCGCGCCAGCCAGGAATTGAATAACAATAAACGTGCCAAACAAATTATTTCGGCTACGCATGTTTGCCTGACCGCATTCGTGATCGCCAACAATGCGCGAATGGTGGGCCACTGGAAGAGCAAGCAGCGTAGTTTATATCGCCAAACGAGTGACACTAGTTGAAGCCCAAAATTTCGGAATACGTACAGCAACAGCTGTGATAGGCATGTCATGAGTATTTAACTCTCCTTAACGTTTAAAAATTAAATTATGGAGTTGTACGCGCCAAAACCACGACCTGATTATGAGGCACGTCAAAGTGGGGGTTTCCGCAATTATTTGGACCGCCTGGGATTCCTTAACGTGCACCTAAATCTAAGTACACGGGTGTTTTCGCATTTCGCCCCCATCGCATCTCCTTAAGCCCCTGTACAGGGACACTAATTGTCCCGAACGCATTCCACGAACCATGGATAACTGCAATACAATTAAGAATTAAATTTGTCTGTGTGGCACTACATCTGGCACGCGTCAGGATCACGGAGAAAAACACGAAAACGCGAGAAATAGTCATTCACAATGTGGAAAAAGCAAGCATCATTTTATCTATGAAATTACATGTATGAACGTCTAATTTGACACCATGGCCAGCTCACAGTAAACCTTTCAAGCGCGTCGCGCAAGCCTTACAAGCCCATAGAAAGGGCACTTCGGGGTAACAGTTCTCAGAAATAAGGCACTTTCATGCTGCACTCATTTTTTGTCAGCCTAACGCAGCCATCGATGAAGCAGGATCCGCTTTCCAAGACAAAGAAGTGACGCCGCGTACTCCGAGGATCAACAAAGGTCCTTGGTTAAGGCATTGAAAACACAAAAACTTGGATGCCGCTTAAGCTTCGCCTTTAAGAGTGGAACGCGATAGCGTTACCGGGCTCCGTTTGCATCACATTTTTCTTTATGAGTAGGCTTCACCGCAACAAAATATCGTGGAAAAGCCAGCTTACAAACACCAAACTTACTCTGATCCCCTTAAAGTCGGCTTCACTTTTAAACACAAATCCATTGCTGCGAATACATTTTTATAGGAGCAATTTAAGCCGTCTTATATAAAATGTGAAGGCCCTAGGACGTTTTTGATTAACGATTTTCTGTTCCCCGAGGCGCACGCGTGTCCAAAGTTTAGAAAGGCTCGGTTTTTAACATTCCCCTGAATGTTGCCTAGAGCCAAAGTTCAGGCCAAACACCATCAGAATTGTAGGGCGCTTAAGCTTCGCCTTTAAGAGTGGAACGCGATAGCATTCGAAGATCCCTGGCTGCTTATCAGGATTTTTTCTCGTATATTCAAATTACAATCCGACGCTATCACACCTGTAGGTTGTGATTAAGTCGTACTTTACGATTTTTTAATTTGCGCAGCGTCTAAGTGTAGACACACGTTTTCTGTTACCCACTGCGGTAGCTTAGTGGCTATAGCAACGCGATGCTGAGCTCGAGATCGCGGGTACGATAGGAGTGAAACGCAACAATGTTCGGGTACCTAGATTGACGTTTACGTTAAAGATGCCAGGTGGTGAAAATTAATCCGGAGTCTCCACCTACGATCTGCTTCATAGTTTTCGCACGTATAACCCTTGGATTTATTTTTGACGTTTTCTGTTTTCTCAATTAACGTGGTCTTGTATGTATGCCGACTTCGATCTAGCGCTATTTTTTGTCTGCGTCATGTTTTTTTCTTCGTGAAATGTGCATGGACGCTGCGATTCGACATACAGTGCAACGACACATGTGCGGCTAATGGAAATATGCACCTTACAGGATGGTAAAACGACAGATCAAAGGAAAGGCAGTGCATGTACTTGTTTTTAAGTGCAGGCTGTGCGACCAGTACGGGCGCTAGATGTCTAACAACCGCATAAAGCAGAGGAAATGACCAAAATGTATTTTGACACATGTCTCGATAAGGATCCGCACAGATATCTTCTAGACGGCTTTCCAAAACATTCCTAGCCGTCTTAGCAAGATATTAACTTAGCACAGCTTCACAAGACGCCTTCTAGTCGTCCTCCGCCGGAAGTCCTCAAGACGTACGTAAAAAGGCGTTTTGTAGCCGTCTTGAATAGTACACATTCTCGGCTATTCTGGTCGGTCCAAGACGGCTACAAAACGTCTTGTGTTCAGTGGGTAATATGTGGCACGTGCCCGCTTGATGTCAGATCCTAGTTTGTTCCTGGTCTGCTTAAATTGCTCTAAGTATTGTTACGTAGGAAGACGCAGACGAAAAGCTATATACAAGTATATTTACAACGAAATGCGCTGCACTTGGCCAAGAAGCCACAGCCCGCAGTAGCCTCTAATCTTCGTCGTCGTCTTCACACTGCTCGCCTCTTCGTCAAGGCAAATACTGTTCCGTAGCACTACCCCCGGCGGTAAAAGCGCCGTCCCGGAGCAATTAAAGGCCGGAATCGGAAGCAGTGTAGTAGGCCTTGAGCCTACTGACGTGCACGACATCACTAGAAGCTAGAGTAGGCGGCGAGGTCGAACTCACAGGTTCAATTTCGTACGTCACAGGCGTCACCTGGCGCAGCACGCGGTAGGGCCCTGTGTATCGCGAAAGGAGCTTCTCTGAAAGTCCGACGTGACGAGAGGGCGACCACACGAGCACGAGCGCACCAGGTGAAAACTGTACGTCACGGTGGCGGGCGTTGTACTGACGCTGCTGAGTGGTTTGCGAGGCCGTCAGTCGAGTACGGGCAAGCTGGCGTGCATGGTCGGCGAGGGCGATGGCGTCGCGCGCGTACTCGCTTGTTGAGATCGCAGCAGGAAGAAGTGCCGTATCAAGGGGCAAGGTCGGTTCGCGACCGTACAGTAGATAAAAGGGAGAAAATCCGGCGGTGTCGTGCCGGGAAGAATTGTACGCAAATTTGACGGACGGAAGGGCAATGTCCCAGTCGTGGTGATCCTTGGACACGTACTTGGACAGCATATCGGTAAGGGTACGGTTTAACCGCTCCGTCAGGCCATTGGTTTGAGGATGGTATGAGGGAGTAAGCTTGTGTTGAGTGGAGCAGGAACGCACAATGTCGGCGATAACTTTCGACAAGAAGTTGCGACCACGGTCCGTAAGCAGCTGTCGCGGGGCGCCATGAACCAAGATAATGTCACGCAAGAGAAAGTCCGCGACGTGAGTGGCGCAACTGGTCTGGAGAGCCCGCGTGATAGCGTATCGGGTGGCGTAATAAGTTGCGACGGCTACCCATTTGTTCCCCGAAGATGACGTGGGAAAGGGGTGAATGAGTGATCGTCCTCCAGAATCTCCCTGGAGACGTGTTCATAAAACTAGGAAGCTGTACATTAAAGTAACTCTGTTTATCATTTATGATCATTTGTTTTAAATTATTTGACGCTTCCTCAATGAGCCTTTCGGAATTTGAAGAAGTTTTATTCTTTGCACAATTTTTAAGCCATTTAAGCTTGCGTTGCTGGTGCTACGTCTCCCAGGAAATCCAGGGATTCCGACCCGCGGTCTTCCTCGCAATCTTTGAACAAACTGTTGCACGCAGTTGGAAATAATATCTTTAAATAAAAGCCACAGATCGTTCATGCTAGCAGTGTTATTTTTAAAGTCATCCAGATGAAATGCAAGTGTATCCATTACAGACTCGTCATCTGCACGAGAAAAATTCGGGTAATACTGAATCTTATCGTTTTTATTGCGAGGGGCATATTGCAGCGATAATACCACTGCTTGGTGATCTGAAATGCAGTCTGTGACCATACATGAGACATCATCTCGTATATTTCCTCTTACAAAGAATAGATCGAGAACTGCTTTTGAATCATTGTGGATTCTAATGAATTCCTTAACTACCTGTAATAAATCAAAATTAATAGCAATATCAATCATTTCACTATCAATATTTGTGGTGGAGCGTGACGAGAATGAGCTCCAGTCAACATTCGGCAGGTTAAAATCACCGGTTAAGATTAGTTTATCTGCTTGTCTTAAATGGGTGTACATGTCTTCTCTCAAGGATTCCAAGTTTGCAACAGCCGAGTGCCTTGGTGTCTGTATACGGCACCAAGAATGTATTTGATATCGTTAATGCAGAAGTTGCAGAAAACGCTTTCTACTCCCGGGGTGTCTGGCATTCCGAAAAGTTGAAGGGAATGTTTAAAGAGAATGGCTACGCCCCCTCCTCTTCTATCGCGGTCTTTGCGCATTACTCTGTAGTTTATCGGAACAAATTCGCTATCGTATATATCTTCATTTAGCCAGGTTTCTGTCAATACGGCGATATCGGAGTCAAGCGAGCAAAGGATGCCTTCAAGCTGTTCTACTTTGTTGACAACGCTGCGGCAGTTAAGATTTAAGATGGTGAATGGTGATTGGAAACGGTTAGGATATCATTTGCTCCTTCTTTTTAGCTAGCAGCGTTTGCCCTTTTCTACATCCCACACAAACATATCACCATCTATGCTGCATTTATCAAAAACTAGTTTAACTTTGGAGCCTTGATCACGTTCCTGTTGTGAGCTTTGCCATAATTTCTTTCTTATCTCCTGAACTTTCAAAGAAAAGTCCTCTGTCATAGAAACTCTTTCAGCACTGAGCTTTCTGCACTCTTTCAGCACTGAACTTTTATCGCGATAGTCCAAAAAACCTCAAGATCATGGGGCGTGCTTTTTCTTTCTTCCTTCCTAGCCTATGACATATTTCCACATTATTAATAGTAAGTCCCAGCCTTTCCTTAAAAACATCTTCTTTGATCATATTCAACAGGCTGTCGTTTGTCTCCCCCTCTTGCTAATTTAGGCCGTACATGATCAAATTGTTTCTTCTACCTCTGTTTTCCAGTTCATCTACTTTACATAGCAAACTGGAGACGTTCTTTTCCAAATCGGTGACTGTTGTCTTGACATTAATGACATTATTTTGCAATGAGCTTAAAGTGCTCAGTTGAGTTTCTAAACTAAGCATTTGCTCTTTTAAATCAGCGATATCTTTTTCAATTCTACTCTGTTTAGACAATACATCATTGATAGAGGCTGTCATGCTACTTTGGCCAGATAGAAGTTGCGACATTTCCTTTTCCGTTGGGCCAGGGTTTGACTCAACATCGCCACATGCCAAAAGATTCATTTTGAAAGGTAACAAAGCTGTCACAGCACTATTTACACGGATTGGGCACAGCAGCAGCACTAAGAAGCGGTTATCACTGCGATAACATTTTGCAGGAAGATATTCAGTAACATTCACCAAGAAGCAGAATGGGTTTCTGAGCATATTGCTTGCTGTGCTGCTGCCGAGCCCACTGGTTGATTCCTCCGGTGCGTCGTCTTTTAACGAGGCTTGAGTGTCCACGTGAGATGACGTCACCGTCGAGAGCGCAGGCGCCGAAACTGTGAACGGTGTCGCGATGAGGCGGTTGATCTGTCACCAGTCATTGACCGATAATTGCAGGTGCACGCCGTCGCCTATCTGATCGGCGCCAAGTCCATAACGTGCGTAAGTGCACAGCGATGGCCGGGCTACCAGAGCAGCGAAAACCTGCACCAAGAAGCAGAATGGGTTTCTGAGCATATTGCTTGCTGTTCTACTGCCGAGCCCACTCTGTACCGAAATGTACCGAAATGACGTTGAAATGTGCATTGCTTCTGGCGTAAATGACAATAGCGCCTCCTTTCATATTTTTTTTTTTCGAGATGCAGAAATGGGCCGGGTGTATCCGGTGAAATTTACAGGGAAGAAATGGTCGGAAAAGCACATTTCAGTAAAAGCCAGAATATTAAAGCGGTGCTCTAATGAATCCATGAGCATTTCGATGTTATCACTCTTGTGCGCTAAGCTTTGTGCGTTTAAACAAAACAGGTAAAGGTGCTTGCTAGTGTATCACGTCTCGCAACGCTTGAAAGAATCACGATTGTGATTGCTTCCCATCGTACCTTCCATGCTCATAAAAGCGACCATGTGCGACCACGTTCACGTGCAAACATTTCAATCGTCATAAAAAGCTGACACATATTTGATGGAACTACAATACTAGCATCTGAATAAGTGTAAGTAAGCACAAGTCTAACAAGTCTCCCAAAAGTTTCGGTATCCCAAGAAACGTACACGGCACTGTTTCGCAGGAACAATGAACCAGCCCTGAAGACACATGGGGTAAAATTCAGCAGCGCAGCCAGACATCACGTGCAGCGAGTGCTTCGGGATACAAATCCTGGATACAATCCCTATCAGGATGCAAATCCTGGATACAATCCCAAAAAAGGTTTAGTTATTCCGACCTTACACAGTAGTAGGGGGTGCCTTCGCAATCGCGGTTACGCAACCCCCCCCCCCCCCCCCCGCCCCCCAACAAACAAAAAAACCGTACACGATGCCAAAATAAGGCGGTATGCCACTGGCAGTGCGAGTCAGGAATAATTATTCTTCTTCTACGCCACTGTTCAAGAGAGACAAATAAGAATTCAGGGCCCTTCCACTAGAGTGAAGATGGAAGCCAGCGAAGCTGGGACTATGGTGGGTCTGCTGTAGTCAATATTGCACCACGATGAGAATGAGCGTATCGTCGTTGGGTATCACGAACCGAACATGTCTATCATGAACGTTTCGATGTATTTCGTAGGCGTTGCAGGGAGAACGTACACAGTCGCGATCACCACACCATCAAAGCGTTTTATTAAAGACGGCTACGCCGATCGCGGCGCGCACACAAGTGCTAACGTGCTCACGTGGTCGCCATGGTGACATACGTCATGTAATGAAGAAGCAAACGTAAGATCCGATGAAAACCGCGTTATAACGCACACTTTTTTGCAATCCTAAGTTTGAAAACGCCGCCAACCCGGCGTTTTCATACGACTCCACGAGGTTGCACTGAGGCGGAGGGACGCTTGGTGGCGCAACCCACCACGCCGTTTCGAAGGGGACGCTCATAGCATCCATCCATCCAGCAAAGAAGGAGCGCCGCTGGCCTAACCTCGCTAGCCTCCAACCGGGGCTCAACTCTACTCAAGTAACGCAGAGCATTGTGTAAACGTTGCCTGATTGTAACAAATATCATGCAACGTTAAACAGATAATCTCAACGTTCAATATACGTTGCCAGTTTTACGTTCAGGTGATGTCACAAATAAATGCCACAGCAACACCATGACACCCACGTTATGTCAACGTTGCATTTAAACGTCAATTTAACGTATAAATGGTATCAATGTAGCAATTTTGCAAAACCGCATGTCTCCAGAACGTTGCCGGATGCCACTAATGTTGACATTAATATGATGCCAGGCTGCTGCAGCATTTCGCATGTGTACGTTAACGCAAATATGAGATATTTTCGTTTTCAACTGAACATTCATCTTTATCATACAGTGAGGCATTTAGCAGTATAGTGGTTATGCAGTAATTCATAATTTCTCAGGAGCACCATGGTAAAATGTGTTTATAGCGCTTCCTCCACAGTTAAGAACTCCTACAAGTTATATTATTTAAATAATAATAATAATAATAATGTTTATTTTTTCATCACACTGATGAAGGAAGCTGTAGGTAAAAGCTGCTCTTCATAGAGGCAGCTTGACAAAGGCCCACAGCTACCTTTGTACGAACAGTCAGCAGTGGCAATTACCATAAAATGCAACATACAGCAATTGAAATTAAATGCAACGCACAGCAAATCTGCTTGAAAAAAGAGTACAGAGAAATATCTTGGTCCCATAATCACACAAATCACGAGAACAATATAAAGGTGAACAAATGGCCAATGTAATTTAAAAATGTTGCATATGCAGCTTGCGCAATTCAGTCGGAGTACATTGAAGAAAATCTATACCAGCTTTCACATATTTATTAAGTAATGTAGGTATTATGTAGGATAGCTTATCTTCAGAATAATTTGCCTTCGGGGTTGTCACTTTCCACGGTTCTTTATTTCGTGTATGAAACGTTGTAATGTTTTGCTGTAGATGACAAAGGTCGTACAAAAAAATGGCGATTTTCTTTCACTTCGCGCCTCATCACTACAGCTAATTTAAATGTGTAGAGGTTTTGGACGGGTAAAATTTCTGCCTGCTGAAACAATTCCCCCGTGTGGGCATCATACGGTAAGTTAAAAAGCATTCTGATATATTTATTTTGCACCAGGTGTAATTTCTGCAAGTTCGTAGAAGTTGTGGAGCCCCATACCAGAAAAAAATTGGTGAGGATTGAATAAAAAAGTGATTTATAGAGTAAAAGCTTTACTCTATAAGTCTCTATAATGGGTGAAGCATTCACATGGCAAAAATGCTAATTGTTGCAAAGGTTTGTCCATAGTAGACAAAGCTACGCACAAAAGTATCGCCTTCTTCGACAACAAATGCACACGACCTTGTGACTGTTTCTATGCCAGATGCCCCAAAAGTGGAAACATTAAGCAGTTGCCATTATGAATAGGCACACGCCCCATGATACCAGATGCATAAAAATGACGAACACACCCACACTGCACAGTGGACACATACAGATCATATCTACTTGTCAATTTGAAAAACAGTGCACGTTTGTTCAGTTCATGTATGGTTTACATCACAGAAATGACACTACAGCAAACAAAGACTATATAAGCCACCAATAAGAGCACCGTGTGTTCCTCTACGTTGTCGTACAGGAACAGACACACAAACAACAGTGTTGTAACCGTTTGCCTGACGGCTACGACAGCCGATGAACATCGTGGCCATAGTTGCATTCCTATATTGCCGCGCTAGCGTCGCAGGGGGCCCAACTCTACTCACTGGGGAACGCGGCATAAAAGAAGGTCGACTGGCGCAAGAGAAGAGAAATAGTGGGGGCTCAGCTCGTCGGCAGGGTCGTGCGATCAAGAAGACGGCGACGCTGGCGCTAATGCTGATAGTTTTTTTTCTACACGCAGACACGATCGTGCGGAACCTAGCCCTTAACAGATTCGCTGCAAAAATAAAAATTAAGGTCACAGTTTCGCCCGGAAGGCCAAGCATTAATTGCTTCTTCTTTCTGGGGTTTTACGTGCTAAAACGAGTTTTGATTATGAGGCACGCCGTAGTGGAGGGCCCCGAATTAATTTTGACCACCTAGGGTTCTTTAAAGTGCACTATAACGCAAGCACACGGTAATCATTCATTGATATAGCCAATTAGCAGACAGCTATACGGAGTAAGGATAGAAGCTTTATCGGCCGCACAAACTTAGAAACATTCGCTTACTAACTGAATTAACAAGCATAATGTCAGCGCGCATGAGCAAACATTGAACACATCACGCTCGATGACCGCGGACACTCGCTGACAAAAGCTGGCGCAAGCAAGCGTGGCCACAGCAGCGAGCGAAGTGACCTTCGTACAATCGATCACTTCAACCGAAACTGAGCGGCAAAAGCACAGCGCGCACAAAAGCTATGAGCCCTCTGCAGATCGGTTTCAAGGTACGCCGCAAAGTGCAAGTGCTAGTACGTACGCAGTTGATGGGACCCGGCTTTCGACGTAGCAGCTCCGCTTCCTAGTGCGTCTACAGGGTATGCTCTCTACGCCAACACTTTACTACCTGTGTTGATGCTCACGTGTTTTCTTGTATGCAGCTGGGTCATCGGAAAAGCACGTCGAAGACGAGGGGAACAACACACCGGTGTACTTCAACACGCCTCCAACCAAGCCACCCCCGCCTACCACTACCACCACTCGTGCACGTAAGACGCTTCACCTTGCTAGATCTCATTATCGCATGAAATGAAAACCTTATGTAAATACGTACAGCCCATACTGGCATGCGCACGCGCTGCGTCTGTTTCAAGCTTCTGGATGGTGCATCATGAATTTCGTAATATATCTTTAGTTCCTAAACAGGACTACAAGTTTCGTAATCTTATTTCACCGTGCGTATACGTACACATACTGGAGAAATAAGTATGCAGGAAAGATAAGCAAAGGTACACACGGATAAGCCATATGTTTAGGCCACAACATCAACAGCATCTTGAAACCTTTTCTGTCTGCTATGCTATTTTCATAGTGTGGTTGTTGCAAGAATTATTGTAGAATGAGGTCTTATCGAAGTAGCAGCTCTGAAAAAAAATAGATTCCCACAATCGGATAAACACTGGACGGGCGCTGAGGTTCAGCGCCGGTACCATCTTCTTGATGTTGTTGGGTTTCGTTTTTTTTAGTGCTGTAAATATACCAAAATATTAAAGCATCTTAGCCTCTATTGCATTCAATTCCGAACTAGCGTCACTGTTCGAAAACAGCGGAACAACATCACCTCCTATCGAAAACAATTTGTTTTGACCTTAGAGGGACGGAAATATTTTTACTACCTTTCATACGGTGCAACGCGGTGGTAAGTAGAATGACTGTGTGCCCTTCCCTCATTAGCGAAGAAAAAGTAGTTTGTTATATTAGAAGCCAAATATTAAAATGGTTATTGACTTGGTAATATGAAGTGTTAGCTCTACACAACGGGTTATAATGAGGCTAACGTCTAATTACGTTGTATTGTTTTGTTGCTGCGTTGCTTGGGTGTTTCGTGTTCTCTTCGCTAGTGCTTCTCGCCTGCTTCAAGTTCCATCGGCGATCTCCGGGCAAGCTTTTATCTTGCCCTTTTAGAGGATGGCATCGCTAGCACCACCATGTCGAAAGAAATACGTTTATCCTAGCTACACGGCCTATTTTGTAAGACTCGAACGTGAAGCATGATGAATAAGGGCTCAAAACGAAGTGCTGTGCCGCGTCTGAAAGCAAGCACGCTTGAACGGCGGACCAGAAACGTCTTCGCTATTACAACGCCGCAGCGACACGACGACGGCGTACAACGAGCGTTATAGACAAACGCGCTGCCGTCGCCTCCACCCACTTCTCAGTGCCGTGTTCCGGTAATGTAACAAAATCTCTATAGTGACGATCGAAAGTTACCGGAGAAAGTTTACTGAACCAACGCAATTCTAATTCATTGTTAGATGTGCAAGACACTTGAACGCGAAACGCCCCGAGTGATACACTTAATGACCATGCATCGTGCGTAGCTTCCGCAGCGTTTGAAACGTAGCACATAATTGCAGCATTTCCTAACAAAATGAGCAGCATGTGTCGTGGTACCGCACAATGTTTCCACGTCGCGTCTTCCTGTTGTTTTCGGCAAGCACATTGCAACGTCCGTATCGTTGAAGTAGTAAGAGTACGCTGTTGTCGCTTGACGCAGCACACTTACGGCGTTGCTGTAGTATTGGCCCCGAGCCCGATTTATTTATTTATTTATTTATTTATTTATTTATTTATTTATTTATTTATTTATCAACGTGATAGCGTTAAGGGCCCCATGTCGCAGAAAATCCGGTATCGGCGTCGGCGTGCGGCGTCCGCGGCTGAAAAAATCATCCCGAACCACCCCGACCACGCAGGCCCTCCACGTGGCGCAGAATTGTTACTGAACTAATTCCGTCAGAAAAATTGTAAAGTATGACCTAACTGCAACTACACACACGATAGCGTCGAAATGTAGTTGAAACTCAAACTAAAGCCCCTTTTCCAGCATTTCCACAACAGCGTCACGCCCGGGTAGATTACTTGCAAAAACACCATCTAGATGGCGCTCACCTCCTCGGTATGTCAAACTGGGACTTTGCCTGCCTAGTGCGTTTTGCGCACGCGCGCTCCTCGGGCCAACAGCAAACAATTAATACAATAATAAAAAAAGGTCCTAGGGCCTTCACATTTTGATATAAGACGGCTTATATTGCCCCCAGAAAAATGTCTTCCCAGCAATGCACTTGTGTTTGAAAGTGAAGCCTACTTTAGAGGAATCGGTGTGACTTTTGTCTTTGTAAGCTGGGTTTCCGACGTTGTGTGTTGCAGTGAAGACTACTCATAAAGAAAAATGCGACGCGAACGGGGCCCGATAGCGCTATCGCGTTCCACTATTAAAGGCGAAACTTACGCTTCCTTCAAGTTATTTATTTATTTATTTATTTATTTATTTATTTATTTATTTATTTATTTATTTATCATACCCCCATGACCGAATGGGCATTACAGAGGAGGTGGGTACATGAATAAAAAGGCCGAGGCTGCCGCGGATGCACCCTAGAAAGTCGGTTGCCGCTTTCTTCACAATGGGAGCAACGATGGACATGATTCTTTTACGCAATTTTCTTTATCATATTCGGTAATTCTGAAATATTTGTCTGCTTAAGTACTTCGATGAACAGCAGGAGGAACATGTGTATCAACGCGTCAACCATGATGACGCAGTTTTGTGCCGGGATCTGAGACCTGCGCCCCCAAAACTATAGTGCAATACAGCCAATTTGATAACGTTGCTTCAACGACCGTTTTCGTGTGGCGATGAAGGCCGCCGGCGTGCGGCTCTGTGCTCTGTATCAAATGTCAGTCAAAGAACAGCCAGAAACGTGAGCTGTTTCAAAGCCCTAAATTTTATTTGGAATTTAATTATAAAGAGTGACAATATTAACGTTACTTTGTGTGTACCTGGTTACATTGAACTTGCCCACGTGCCTACGTTCATTGACACAATTATAACTAGCATTGAAGAAACAATTGTCAATGAAAGGGCTCTATTTCTTATGACCTTGAACTAAAAGCGCACTAAGATTAGATGTACTGCCGCATGTGGAAAGAGTCCGGTATAGTTAAGGAATAACACCGGATCTAGCGCTTGAAGTTCAGGGTACATTTCGGACAGCGGCAAAATAGACCCATAGGACTTCCGTCCTATTCCAGCTTCGCTGTAGTTTATGCGTGAGTTGCTCACATTGGCAGGAATCGTCGAAACCGCTTTTAGATGCGAAGCATCTTATGCTCGGGGCTATGTCACTCCCTCCCTCCCTACCTCCCTCCATCCATCCAAACGCCGTGCGTCCACAGCCCTACTACGGTGGCTTCTAGCCACCGTAGCCCTACTGCGCATGCCATCGGCCATACTATGCTGAATACGCCGGTTCTCGTCCTACTGCTCATGCGCATCCTCCTCCCCCTCCTCTCCTCTCCTTGTCTCATCTCCTCTCCTCTCGGCATTCCTCCTCTCCTCTCGGCATTCCTCCTCTCTCTCCGGCGCTCCTCTCTTCTCCGGATTGCGCAACGAATGGCAACACTGCGGCTCCGCGCGCGATAATGCGAAGCAGCTTAGGTTAGAGGCGCGATGGTAGGCGCCCCAGAGGCAACGGCAACAGTCACCAACGCCGCGCGCGTTCGGCGCGAACGCGGGAAAAACTCCGACGGCGTCGACAACACTTCTGCGCGTTGCTGGTGCTGCTGCATGCCCAAGTTTATGCAGCTGATAAAACTACCTTGAGTCGACCCCATGGCTGCTTCGCATACTACTCAGGGTTCCCCTACGGGATGACGGTGTAATTTTATTGCAATGGCAATTATATGGACACTCAAAAGCAGATTTCTGCCGTCGCCGTCGCCGTGAGGTTCCGTATGACGTCAATGGAGATGAAATCGTCGCCGCGTGCCGAACGCTGTATGTACGAGTGAAAGGGGGCGAGGAACGCGCGCTTGCACGGGGAGTGAACGCACGGCGGAGAACAAACGCGCGTTCTGCGCCGTGCTCCTTAAGGGCTGCAGAAGTAGGCGTCTCTTTCCTTCTTGAGGAGGCCACGGTGTGCGGACGTGTTTTCGCATGGAGCTCCTCTTTCGGATCTGTGTTTTGGATTTTCATCGACTCCGGTGCCCGATTCATCCACACCATACGACTCACCTAGTGGACCGGAGCTACCCGATACCACTGGGGTCACTGTGAGTCCATTTTCCATCATCTCACGAGCCTTAAAGACTTCGACGCGGGGAACGCCTCAATAAGCCTAACGGAACAGGCGTCTGCCCAACTTAGGCACGGCTGCATCGATGCATGTCGCTCACGGTGGGCACCGCTCCACCTCGCGCTCTTACTGACGACATTGCCAACCACGGCCTTGCAGCAAGGCAGCGTCTAACATCATTACCGCTATTATGCACTGTTTCGGAGTGCGCTAACGAGCAAACGGTGCCAACAATGCTTAGCAACGCCGAAGAGACGCTCACAACCGACGACAAGCCAGCAACTATCGGAGCATTGAGCGACCGCGACGCTGCCAGCGACGCTTCCAGCGTTCCCATCACAGAACAAACGAATGACTCGCCACCGGGGGAGGACATGGACGAGGATACCCCACCTTTACCCATCGACACGGACACCATAGAAGGCGAAGCCTACAACGGAGCCTGTTGGAAGGTGGTCCGCAACAAGCGACGCGCCCGCAACGCTGCAGCCCACGAAACGGCGTCGCTCCGTTAGAACGCCTCTGAACACCCTTCCGCCGAGCCCAAGCAGAGCGGGCCAAAGCGCCTGCCTCCTCTTCCCCTCCGAGATGAAAAAGTTATCCTCCGGCCTCTCGGAGGCCTCAGATTGGATAAATGGCCCAGACCAACGTTGGCCACCGCGCTTTGGACAGCGGCCGGAGTGAGCCCAAATGACCGGAGAGACCTCATCCTAAGGACCCGGCCAGGACAAAACCTGGCAATACTAAGCACCCCATCATCGCACGTCGCAGACGCCCTGCTGAATATCCAGGAACTGTCGATCAGCCAACGCACCTACCAGGTGTCTGCATATCTAGCCGCCCCTGATGATTCGTGCAAGGGTTTCGTTCCGGGACTTGAACCAGGCACGCCCTCACATATGCTGGTAGAAGAGATGCAAGCATCTGGAATCCAGATACTACAGGCTCGAATGATGGGTCAGACGTATATTGCACTGGTCACCTTCGAGGGTCTACGTGGGCCACGCCTCGTCCGATTTCTTGGGGCAGAGCTCCGCTGCTACCCACACCGCCCCCGCCAGCCAGTCTGCAAAACGTGCCTCAAATTGGGACACCGAGCCGACCACTGCCCCACACCAGACGTCACTATTTGCGAACAGTGCGGCATCGAGAATCCCATCCCATCACACCCATGCTCTCCCCGGTGCAAATCATGTGGAGGGGACCATCCTACAACTGAACCGAAGTGCCCGCAACGCCAGTGACAACCCTTTAACAGAGCCTGGGTGAAAAAAGCCATCGAAGATGAACAGCGACAACTGAAGGCCTCCACCAATGCGGATCCTCCATCAGCGACAACCCGTGCTTCTGGAACATCATTCAAGAAAGCTGGCCGGTCTCGTTCGAAGACGCCGTCCAGATCCCGCCCCTAGGCTCGGGTAAACTCCAAATCCCGTTCCCGATCACGCTCCCAGTCGTCCTCCGCCCGCAACCAGGTGAAGCGTCAGACTACCCCGGCGTCTCAGGCATCCCCGCAGCCCTACAAGAAGGCACTACTAAACAAGCTGGCAACTTCAGCAGCTACCCCGGACCGTCAGCAGGCCCAGGCCCCGGAGAACACCAATGCCAAGGCGGCACCTCGGGAGGTAAGTTGCCCGCGGGATCCCCCACAGCTCGCTCCCCCCCAAACTTCACCCCACAACATGTCCCCCTCTACTCCCCTACCGAACACCCACAGTGATCCTTTCCCCGAAATCGCGCGGCTACGCCGTGACATGGAAGCGCGCCAGGCTCACATGCATGCGCAGCTGGAAGCTGCAATAGAATGCACAAACGCCAAAATACAGGCAGCTATAGAGAGCGCGCGGCAGGAGTCTCTAGCGCTCCGGCAGGAGATCATAAGCGTCATACACGCATCAGAAGAGCGGACACACGCCCTATTCGCAGAGTTAGTCTCCCGTTTGGATTCTATAAGCGCACCCCTGCCGGATTCCAAATCCGCGCGTCCCCAGCCACCCCTTACAGGTGCAAGAAGATCGCACCCATACTCACGCCCGGCGGCTTCCTCTCTCGAGGATGATGGCGACCCTTAGCAAGCAGCAGCTCGTGGTCTGGCAGTGGAACTGCAGAGGATACCGTCGGAAAAGGGCATCCCTGCAACAGTACGCTGCTATGTCCACACATCCTCCTGATATTATCCTCCTACAGGAACCAAACTGCTCCCCTTCCCTATCCGGCTTCACCACTTTTACGGGTACCTCTCCACTCGTGGGAGCCCTAGTATCAAAACACTTAACCTGCAACTCCCACACTATAAACATCGATATCCCACACCAAATTCTTGAAATCATTACACAGGGCAAGAACAGTTGCAGTCCCTTCATACTTAACGTGTACAGTTCTCCCCGCTCACGCACACACTCGTTTCATCGTCTTCTAATAGAATTCGGACGCCTTGGGCGCACCCTTCTCGTGTGCGGTGACTTCAACGCTCCGCATACAGTTTGGGGGTACCGCAAATCTGAAGCCAAAGGAACTCGACTCTGGGATGACATATGTAACTTGAGATACACCTTACATATAGACCCAGGGCACCCAACACGTTTGGGTAACAGCGTCACACGTGACATGTGCCCAGACCTTACTTTTTCCAAAAATACAGGACCAGTGATTGCGCATGGTCCTCTCGATGAACATCTAGGCAGTGACCATTATATCGTGGCCACTACCCTACCACTGCAGAGTGCACACTGTCCCGAGCGGAAAGTGCGCATCACGGATTGGACGCGGTTCAGGGAGCGCCGACAGAATCCTCCTGAAGGTCTAGGATACGAGCAATGGATCGAGTCCCTTTCTTCTGACCTAGATGCGTGTACGCGCACACTGGTTACCACAACTGCGACCCCGGACGTGGACCCGCACCTACTGCATCTGTGGGAGGCACGTAGGGGGCTCACGCGGCGTTGGAAACGCCAACGCCTCAATCGCAAGCTTCGCCGGCGTATCGCCCAAATTTCGCAGGAGGCACAAGAATATGCTGAGACACTCGTCCGAAACAACTGGCGAGGTTTTTGCGAGCGTCTTTCAGGCACCCTAGGCATCGCGAAAACATGGTCGATACTTCGCGCACTCATAGATCCCTCCACTACAAGGACGCAAACATTTCATCGCCTACTCAGCTTAATACATAAGTACCGAGACGATCCGGCTGCTCTTCTCAAAGAGCTAGAAAAACGATTCATCCCTACCGGCACACCTCCACAGTATCTGAATTACCCGCACGCAGAACAATCTAATGAGGAACTCGACGCGGACATTACAATCGATGAGGTTCGCGTGGTACTTCCAAGATCTCCGTCGAAACACGGCCCCAGGCGCAGATCGTATCAGATTTTCCACCCTTCGTAACCTCAGTGATTCAGACCTCCATCATCTGACAAAGCTATTCAATGATCACTGGCGTCAGGGCACGCTCTCACAGGCATGGCGTCATGCTGACATTTCGCTAATACCCAAACCAGGAAAGCCCGTAGACATAGCAAATTTACGGCCAATATCCCTTACTTCATGCATCGGAAAGTTAATGGAGCACATGCTTTTGCGGCGACTGCAACCTTTTCTCGAACGACAGTCATTCTTCTCCCACTCACAGTTCGGATTCCGGGCACATCTCTCCACGCAGGACGTGCTTCTACAGCTCAAGGAAGAGGTTATCGGCCCCCCGTCCCGTGCCCAGATGAGGGCCATCCTCGCCCTTGATCTAAAAGGAGCATTTGATAACGTGGCACACGATTTGATTCTTCGAAATCTCGCATAATCACATTGCGACAGCCGCATGTATAACTACATTCGCTCTTTTCTGCGGGACCGAACAGCCACCATTGGAATAGGACCACATCGGACAGATACGATTCGCCTCACAGGTCGCGGCACCCCTCAGGGATCAGTTCTGTCCCCCACTCTATTTAACATCGCCCTCGCAAGACTACCTCAGCAGCTCGACCAGATCCCCGATGTTGCACATGCGATTTACGCAGACGACATCACGATTTGGACGACGCGAGGGTCAGACGGGACCATTCAGGATCGACTGCAGCAGGCCATCGACATCGTCACTGCTTACGCACGACAGGGCAGCTTGTCCTGTGCCCCACAAAAGTCCGAGCTTGTTCTCATCCGCGCACGTAGCATTACCCCTCCACCCGAAATCACGGTGCACGTGGATAGCGTTCCTGTCCTCCAGGTAGACTGTGCTCGCATTCTTGGACTACACGTTCAGGCGAATGGGAAGGCGAACTACACTATATCTCTCTTGTCCCGGCAGACCGAACAGACTTTGGCCATGATTCGGCGGGTCTCCAACAGGCGTTCAGGTCTACGGGAACGGGACCTACTGCGCCTGGTGGAGGCCTGTGTGATCAGTCGCATTACTTACCACCTTCCCTTCCACATACTTACGCAGTCAGAGCAGATACGGGTCGACACAATGCTGCGAAAGGCGACCAAGCTCGCCCACGGCCTCCCACACTACACCGCCCCGAAACGTCTGCTAGCCCTAGGGACGCATAACACTCTCAGGGAGTTATTGGAAGCTCAGTGGGCCAGTCAAAGACAACGTCTTTTGCTCACACCCACTGGGCGGCACTTGCTCTCGAGATTGGGACATCCAGTTTTGCACAATTATGATGAAGACATCACCATCACTATTCCGACTTGGGTCCGTACAGCCTTAAAGGTGCACCCACTACCACGAAACATGCATCCTGAGCATGACGCGGGACGCCGGCGCGCCCGTGTACGGTACCTGGTGCGCATGCTCGGTGACATCCTCGAGACAAATACCCTATACACGGATGCTGCTCGGTGCTACGATGGGTATTCCGCGGTAGTGCTGGATGGCGCTGAAACGTTTATTACGGCCGCCTCCTTACGGAATTCTACACCTGGGCACGGAGAAGTCCTTGGAGTAGCGCTTGCTGTGCGACACGCTCTCCAGATTCCTGGGGAGGTGTATATCCTAACCGATTCCCAGCAGGCATGCCGCGCCTTTTTGACGGGACGCGGCTTCTCCAAGGCGGCTCTCCACATCCTACACCAGTCCCCAAACACAGACACATATGCCCCACAGGACTCCTGGCCATGCCTCACTGCCGGGTAATGACCGCGCACACGCGGTCGCTCGAGAAATTACCCTCCGAGCTGCCCGGCATGACGCGGATCGAAGTCCAGATCAGGTGGGCTCCCCACTCACATACAAAGACGTATTAAAATACTATGCACGTGCTGGACACACCATGAGTCCGCCGCCGCTGTCGTTCTCGCGAGAGGAAGAGGCGGCGCTCCGCGAACTCCAAACAAACACGTTTCCCAATCTCCTCTCCCTGCAAAAATTTTACCCTGACCGCTACGCAGACTCTTGCCCGGGCTGTAGAAGCTCCCCCACGGCGTTTCATGTCACCGTGGAGTGCACCGCAAAATTATTCCCTCACCTTACCAAAAGTGAGGAAGTTATGTGGAGGAAACTGCAAACAGGGGTATTTCCGAACCCACAACTGTTGAGCAAATGGCATCCCTCGGTGTATAGCCCTCGGTGTACGCATTGTAATGGCATAGCGGACTTAGTCCACATGGTTTGGACCTGTCTTAACTTTGATGAGCCAGATAGATGCAGAGAATCCTGGGAGTCCTTGCTACTCAACGAAGAAGAAAATGCACAACGGCAAGTCATCGGTCTCGCCCTGACCGCCGCTGCGTCCCAAGGGATCCCGGTCGATGGTTAGGGAGGATGAGTGTGGGTTTAGGCTGAAGCCTCTACCCCGTCATCTAGTTGACGGGTGCAAATAAAGTCTCTTCTCTCTCTCTCTCACCCCTGCCAGTCATCTTGCACCCCTTCCGCACCAAAGAGCTGTGGGAGGATGCCCTCCGCGACGGGCCTCCCGAGGTCCGCCGGGCCCTAGTTCAACGGGCCCGTGCTTTCGCTGAGATCGTTCTAGGGACCCCGGACTAGGGGTCCCTCCCACACTCTTACTACCTTTTATTTTTGCAATAAAATGTTTACTCTCTCTCTCTCTCTCTTTCCTTCTTTACAATCACCATATATGTAGAGCAAACGCGCCTTCTTCCGAAGCGCGAAAGGCCGTGGGGGAGGGGGGAGGGGGAGGGAAGGGAGGCGACGTTTAGCTGCGGCACCAAGTGCCTATTTATATCAGAGGCTCCGGCAACAGTCACCAACGCTGCACGCATTTTGAGCGATCGCGGGCAAAACGCCGACGGCGTCGACAACAGTTCTGCGTGTTGCCGGTGATGCTGCATGTCCAAGTTGATACAGCTGATAAAGCTACTATTATTACTCCGTATGGCTCTCTACAAATTTGCTATCGCAATTGATGCTTCGCCTTTCAGGTGAAACTGCGACAACGTTTTTTTATTTAACGTATGAGCAAGAGACCGCGATAAATTTGACAATTTGAGGAACTAAGCACTGCATTACCTCTTCAAGATGTTCGGCGAGAAATGTAATGTGACGTAATAGTTCAGCTGAAACCCGCTAGGTGGAAAAAAAGTAAGTAAAAGGAAAATGAGACATCCAAATAATCGTAGCAATTGCTACAAAGAAAACCCATACGGTTTCCTCGAAAGAAAAGCCTTGCAGTTGAAGAAATATTTGTCCAGGTGCGTTACCACTGGGCCTACTTCGTCCCGGACCAGGACGAAATTTTCGTCAACTGCGAGGCTTTTCTTTCGAGTAAACCGTATGGGTTTCCTTTGTAGCAATTGCTACGATTGGAAAGGAAATGGTTATGCGCAAACGAAACACGGGCACAGTAATAGACACGGACGAGCGCATTTGCTTTTGACTCTTCTGCGAGATTTAAAAGCAGCCCGCTCTGCTGCAAAAACCTGCGCTGCAGTACTGGTGCCGTACTGAAGTGGTGCTCTACATACATCGTACCTCTCATAAGTTGAAGGAGGTTGCGAGTAGGCATGCTGTGCCGATTGTTTTTTCGGCCCCGCGCAAGCTCGCTGGGCTCTGCCCGGGGATATGTTCTGATAATAAGAATCCTGGAGGATGCGGCAGAAAGCACGAGCCGCCCTACGTAAAATGCGCAGTTGGCGTTCTGTACGAAATTCCGCTATCACGTGGAAAGGCGTACGTAGGGCAAACTGGCCGGTGTGTCAACGTTCGTGCAAGACGAAAGAAGAATGGGAACCGAGGGGCTCGATTTTTTTAGTCATAACCGCATAAAGCCAACAGACAACGAAGCCAAGGAAAGCATCGGGGAAATTAAGTGTAGTTGAAATTGGAATGTAGAAAATAATGAAGAAAAGGGAAATGAAAGTGGACGAAAAGATAACTTGTCGCCGGCGGGAGCCGAACCCGCAACCTCCGCATTACGCGCGCGTTGCACTACCAATTGTGCTACAGCGACGGCCATCAATTCGTCCACTAACTTGGGTATTTATGTTTACCAGATCTAGCCCTAGGAGTGTGAGCCAGCGCTAGAATGGGAACCGAGGGGCTCGATTTTTTAGTCATAACCGCATAAAGCCAACAGACAACGAAGCCAAGGAAAGCATCGGGGAAATTAAGTGTAGTTGAAATTGGAATGTAGAAAATAATGAAGAAAAGGGAAATGAAAGTGGACGAAAAGATAACTTGTCGCCGGCGGGAGCCGAACCCGCAACCTCCGCATTACGCGCGCGTTGCACTACCAATTGTGCTACAGCGACGGCCATCAATTCGTCCACTAACTTGGGTATTTATGTTTACCAGATCTAGCCCTAGGAGTGTGAGCCAGCGCCCCTCAGAACCATGGTGGGCGGATGAACATCATTTTAAGCCCGATGGCGTCCCGATACACGTGATGTTGGGAGAGCAGCCACGTGGCTAATAAACCCTCGCATGCTACCTAATGACATCAAGGCTGTCAGATTCGCGACCCTCGTAATGAAATACGAAAGAAGAATGGGAACCGAGGGGCTCGATTTTTTTAGTCATAACCACATAAAGCCAACAGACAACGAAGCCAAGGAAAGCATCGGGGAAATTAAGTGTAGTTGAAATTGGAATGTAGAAAATAATGAAGAAAAGGGAAATGAAAGTGGACGAAAAGATAACTTCTCGCCAGCGGGAGCCGAACCCGCAACCTTTTGTTAATTGAATAATTTGTTAATAGAATAAGTGGTACCAACTGGGCGCCAATTAGCACTGAATGTGATCCTCAAAAGGCGCTCGAAAAATTATGTTTATTATTTAAGAGGCTTGTGCGACTCCTTCTGCTCATAGACAATGAAGAGGCTTGTGCGACTAGGCCTGTCAGCAGTGGCGAGCAAATAAAAAAGGGGGCAACAGTGCTGAGAAAAATTGTGTTAGTAACCAGTACCACAATCTGTTAAAGAACTCTGTATAGTACTATACTGTACTGTACTCTGCAGAGGCACGCGCATGCACAGCTCGAGTGCATCTGCAACATGAGCCAATGCGAGTGCATCTAAGGCTACTGACTAGGCATAGGAATCATCCACTGACAAATGTCGCAAGTGTACGGCCTGACGCCGCCTACTCAGAAGCCGTATTGTCGCGACGGGATCTACTGCCGTCGGACTTCGCACCGCGTGGCATACCGGAAGCTCCACTCTGGACGATGGCAAAGCCGACGGTGAAAATCTCAATCCCCGGAATAACGAAAAAGTCGAAAATGCCGCTTGAGGGTGTCAAACATTTCGCGTTATCCTACAGTGCTTACAAGTACGGATACACCGAACATGTTTTTGCAGATGGTTCTGCTACACAGACCTCTTCCGCGGCAGCTTACATGATACCTGCAATCGGGATTACGCAGCGGTTCAAGATAGGACACAAACATCGTCTACAGCAGCTGAGTTGACCGGCATTCGAGAAGCAGTCCGCTGCATACTGCTACAAAACCTCGCTAACTGGACAGTGTTCTGCGACTCAAAACCGGCGCTGCAACTCATAATCAATTATATGAATCCCAGAAGCATATATAGTCGTCTAATCTACGACATCATGGCTCTGCTTACTGAGGCGTCTCAATCAGGACATACCATTGCTCTGCAGTGGATTCCCAGCCACTGTGGAATAGCCGGAAATGAGCAGGTTGACGCGGAAGCAAAAATGGCGCACACTGACGGGAAGATTATAAAACTTCCCTTATGCCGTTATGACATCAACGCCTTGCTACACAACTCCATCAAAACGTCTATGGAGCGATAATGGAAGAACCCCGAACATCAGCAAGAGCGCCTCTATAGACTTGACGCCGGTTTGCGATTCCGACTTCCACTTCGAATGCGGGAGGCCAGGAAACACTAATCCATCGATTACGGCTTGGTGTGGCGTACACTCGCAAATACCTTCACAAGATTGGACGAGAACGGGACCCTGATTGTAGCGTCAGTCACACTCCCGAGACAATAGAACACATACTTTGCGTGAGCCCTCAATATACGGCCGAGCGAAGGACACTAAAGCGTAGTGTTGACTGTTTGGACTCCCGCCCCTTTTCGGAAGCCAAGGTTTTATGCGCATGGAGAAGCGTTGATCATGCCCAGCGCACTATAAGATGACTTTTGAACTTTATGTGTGAGACGGCCTTAGACGGTCGTCTCTAGGAACTGTGCAGTGTGCAGTGCGCGAAATGTGTTTGTGCGATGATGTTTTGTGTGCACAACACTACTCCTGCGTGTAGTGTCTGAAAAGTGCACAACCGCGTATTGGACAACGTGTGTAAATAGTAGCTCATTGTACGATATCATAATCACCTGCCACCTACCTCTCTCGGTATCTCCCACTTCCCCTTACCCCAGTGAGGAGTAGCAGGCTAGAGACACGCTCTCCAGGCCGATCTATCCTCCCTTCTCTTCATTAAAATCTACTCTCTCTCTCTCTCTTTACTGTACAAGAAATATGAAGAAGACTAAGCAATAAGGCAACAATACCGGGATTTAGAATGATTTCACAGGGTTTTTCAAGGCGCGCTTTGATGTCACATTGAAAACATCTCTTGAAGCTCATTGAACTTTCTTGGTGCATGCGCATTTCTAGTCTTGCCGAATTTCGTTGTACAACGGGGTGCTACGAAGCTGGTAATCATGCGTAATGACCGCGGAGCAGCATAATTATGCTTGAGATCTGTCACAAAAGGGCGCGTAATCCAAGCGCGCCGGGTGTCACGTAAGCCAGCCAAAGAACACGCCGGCCCCGCGGCAACTTCAACAGAGGGGGAGAGCGCATACGCCTCAAACAACAACGCTAACAACGGCACCGAAACGTCTAGAAGAGCCTCGACGAAGCGACGTTAACCGGAGAGAGAGAGGACACGCGCGTGCCGAGACACCTCACCCGGCGAGTCGAAAGAGATAACTACAGGATGAGCGTGCGCCAACAGCATGAGTCATCATCCCCCTTTGACAACTCTCTGATGGCGGCGGCCGAAGGTACGGGAAAAAACGAGAAGCTTCCCAAGCTTTGGGCATGCTACGAGATCACGACTCCGATAGGAAGGTTCGAGAACGCCTGTGGAAGCTATATAACCGCCGTGCGAGAATCAGAGTGTGAAGTTCAAAGAGTTCAGTCCGCACCGGCGAAGTGATGTAACGTGAAGACCGAGCATCTGCGGAAGAAGGGGATTCCCCGGCAAGCTAGTCGACGAGTTCATCGAGTGTCTACATTTCCGGAAGAAGTTCTTTCTTCGAGATATGCCCGAGCTACGCCGAGATCGTCTGACTCCAAGACCAACCAGCACGGTGAATACGATTGGACACTTAGTGTTCCTATTTATTTTGTACTTTACGTGTTGGACTCTTAGTGCTTGTCGTTAATTATTTTCTTGTGTTTGTGAATACCCATCTGAATTGTATTATTTTGTGTCTAGCCTAAGTGTGCAAGTGTGCGTGTAACTGCCTTGTGTGAAGAATATATTTTGTTGTGTTTTGACAACTCTTGGCTCTCACTCGGTCTTTGGACAGCAACCGGCGTTCGCTGGCGCACCAGAGGGCCCATTCTTAATTGTCCTTGCTTTCGTGGGATTATTTCCGGAAGCTGATAAGTCGGCTTTGGAATTTGGTCCTGCGTCTGCGCCTCGTTCACGGGGTCTGTGACAAGATCACTGTTACAAAAATGACTTGTGGGAACCATTTCGACGAACAAAGCATTAAAGTAGGAACACCTAAGTACCGAATCAAGTCTGTACTGCTGGATGTGGTGGTATTGTAAACAACACTCTTAAACATACTCTTTAGGATACGGTCAGCGTGGCTCTGCCAATGAGCGGAACACAAGTTAAATATTGCAATACCTGATCTTAAAACACTGCATGCAAAGGCGTGCATGATCGTTTTGTTTTTACAAGTACTGCAAAAACTTTTTTTAATATTAAAGAGCAATCACGCAACTACCCTAAGTTTACCGCAAACGTAAGCTAAATGACTCCTCCAGGCAAGGTCACTATCAAAGAATACACGGATATATTTTATCGAGTTTGCACTCCCCCGGCCTGCACTGGCAGGAATGACAGTCACGAGAATAGCAAATGAAAGGGTGCATCTATAGAAGTTGTTTTTAACGGATTTCTAAAGCATATTACTTTAGTTCTATGCTTGTTCACCGACAAGAATAACTCGAAACCAATCCACTATAGTTTGCATATTATTTTGCAGTAAAGCTACAGCTTGACTGTAAAACACGTGTGTAGTAAACATTTCAGTCTCAGCTGGATTTTGATAGGTCACCGACGATTACGATACTTCCTAACGTGAAATTTGAGCGCAGCTATATACGTGCTTTAATTTCGCGATCATCATCAGCCTATATTTATGTCCACTGCAGGACGAAGGCCTGTCTCTGCGATATCGAATTAGCCTTGTCTTGCGCTAGCTGATTCCAACTTGCGCCTGCAAATTTCTTAACTATATAAAACTGCAGTTTTCTGCCATCCTCGACTGCGCTTCCCTTATCTTGGTATCCATTCTGTAACTATATGGTTCACCGGTTATCCATCCTACGCATTACATTGCCTGTCCAGCTTCATTTTACCCCTTAATGTCAATCAGAATGTCGGCTATCCCCATTTGCTCTCTGATCCACACCGCTCTCTTCCTGTCTCGCGGTATATTGAGGCAAATAATTTGAGACCGAAATCACCGCACTGACTGGGAGTGGGCCAATGCCGCAGCGCCTTCGCAGAGGGAGGGCCACTATGGGAACGCTGGCATGATGTGCGCCAGCGCTCTACAAGACGACGATGAACACGCGAGCACTGGCACGAGCGCGTTCGCGCGGTTACGCCGAGGGACGGCTACGCTCAAACCAGGAACGGGCACGAAAGGGCTGCACTCTAATAAAGTAATATTTCTTTATGGTGCCATTATAATCATCTGCACATTAAATCCACTAAAACAACCATTTATGGTTCTTCATTCCCCGCGAAATTCAGTCGACGTCCAACCTTCTGTTAACATTGATGATCACGTCATACATGTTTCGAACGAAGCGTGGTTTATCGGTGTCATCTTAGATACTGAACTAAAATTTTATGGACACACCCGATCACTTGTGAAAATGACTGCATTTGGCATCCCCATTATCAAGACAAGAACTTATTTTGCACCTCACATCGTATTATCTTTGTATTTTGCTTATATTGTCACGTAGTAGTGACGCTGAGGTAAACAGTCGTAAAACTGTGTATGACGAAACTGATTCTTTATTGGGCGAACCTGTGCCCACAAAAGCAAGCTACACTCAAAGCACAACGAAAGCGGCGAACACAGTCGGCGGTCGTCGAAGATCTCATCAGCGGCGCGACGCGTCGGCTTTTATACCGGAGTCATCGAAGGTTCCAGATTAATCCCTGATGCCCGCGTGTCTTCCAGAAAGTTCTAGACAATTCGCGTCGGTCACACAATCAGATAACATAAGCGTCGGTGAAAACAGGCAACGAAAAGAAGCATCGATAACGTTCTAGAAACTTCCGATACAGGCGCGTCCTGCGCCGAGCGATAACGTTTAACATTTGTTAGCCGGTATAAAGCGGCCACCGGTGAAAGATAAACATGTATACGTGTCAATACCCTCCCCTTAAAAAGCATCGTCCCGATGCTACAAACACGAAAGCGAAAACAAAACCACGCGTACAGAAAGGGACAAAAATAACAAAGCAACAAAGGACCTAAGTTCGTCAGCGGGCGTAGAAAGGCTTAAGACGCACCACGTGGATGACTTCAGGTCGTGCGCGGCGCCGCTGTGATTGCGAAATACCGTCTGGCACGACCTCATAGTCCAGTGCGCCAATACGTCGGATGATCTTATATGGTCCGAAATAGCGACGTAAGAGTTTCTCGCTAAGTCCTCGTCGGCGTATCGGAGTCCAGACCCAAACACGGTCTCCGGGCTGGTACTTCGTCGAAGATTGTAGTGTAGTGTCGTCGAAGATTGTAGTGTCGGCTGTCGGTTCTCTGCTGGTTCTTGATGCGCAGGCGGGCGAGCTGTCGACCTTCTTCGGCACGCTGCAAATAGGTGGCAATGTCGAGATTTTCTTCCTCGGAGACATCCGGTAGCATGGCGTCAAGCGTCGTTGCCGGTTTCCTTCCCTAGACCAGGTTGAACCGCGCCATGTGCGTCGTTTCTTGCATGGCCGTGTTGTATGCGAAGGTCACGTACGGAAGGATGGAATCTCACGTCTTGTGTTCGACGTCGACGTACATTGCCAGCATGTCGGCGATGGTCTTATTTAGGCGCTCGGTGAGGCCATTCGTCTGCGGGTGGTAGGCGGTGGTCCGGCGATGGCTTGTCTGGCTGTAGCGCAGGATGGCTTGAGTTAGTTCAGCCGTGAAGGCCGTACCTCTGTCGGTGATGAGGACTTCTGGGGCACCGTGACGCACGAGGATGTTCTCAATGAAGAATCGGGCTACCTCGGCGGCACTGCCTTTGGGCAAGGCTTTTGTTTCGGCGTATCGGGTGAGGTAGTCCGTAGCTACGACGATCCATTTATTCCCGGACGTCGACGTCGGAAAAGGCCCCAGTAAGTCCATCCCGATCTGCTGGAATGGTCGGCGAGGTGGCTCGATCGGCTGTAGAAGTCCGGCTGGCCTTGTCGGCGGCGTTTTGCGTCGCTGACAGTCTCGGCATGTCCTGACGTAATGGGCGACGTCGGCAGAGAGGCGAGGCCAGTAGTATTTTTCTTGTATCCTCGCGTGCGTGCGGGAAAAACCGAGGTGTCCAGCCATTGGGTCGTCATGCAGTGCTTGCAGAACCTCTGGACGCAATGCTGAGGGTACCACGAGGAGGTAGTTGGCTCGGAAAGGCGAGAACTTCTTATTTAGGAGAATGTCGTTTTGCAAGAAAAACGACGTCCATCCTCGCCTGAACACCTTCGGCACAATGACGGTCTTGCCTTCCAGGTAGTCTACAAGGCTCCTTAGTTCGGGGTCGGCTCGCTGTTGTTCGACGAATTCGTCGGCACTGATGGGTCCCAAGAAAGTGTCGTCATCCTGGTCGTCTTGTGGCGGCGGTTCGACGGGGGCGCGAGACAAGCAGTCGGCGTCAGAGTGCTTTCGCCCGGACTTGTAAACGACGGTGATGTCGAATGCTTGAAGTCTAAGACTCCATCGTGCGAGGCGACCTGAAGGATCCTTCAAGTTAGCTAGCCAACACAAGGCGTGGTGGTCGCTCACAACTTTAAAGGGCCTGCCATAGAGGTAGGGACGAAACTTTGATGTAGCCCAGATGATGGCGAGGCACTCCTTTTCTTTTGTGGAATAATTTGCTTCCGCCTTCGATAGCGACCGGCTAGCGTAACTTACAACCCTTTCTAGTCCGTCAGTCCTCTGCACAAGAACGGCGCCGAGTCCTACGCTGCTTGCGTCGGTGTGGACTTCGGTATCGGCGTTTTCGTCGAAATGCGCAAGTATTGACGGCGATTGCAGGCATCGCTTCAGTTCTTCAAATGCTTCGACTTGCGGTGTCTCCCACTTGAACTCGACGTCGGCCTTCGTGAGGTACGTCAGTGGCTCGTCACTGCCGACTGAAGAACTGTGTTCTTCAGTTGGCGATTGTACGTTTATACAGCCATGTTCTTTCCTCGCCAGACGAGTTTACGTCAAACCCTAGACTTCACTTTTTGTTTTTGAATAGGAAATTTATATTTTTGATAATAATACGAGTTTGGTCTCCTATGTCGAATTGATTGTACTTGTTAATATTTGTTGTTATTCTGTTTGTTCCCACGCTTTCGGGTATTTTCTTATTTTTCAATAATAGGCATTGCAATTAACCTATGTATATAATTACCTGTTATAGATGATCAACTTGCCTAACTATTATTATTGCTCACGTGACCATACTTGTTTGCTATTTTTTGTATAATAAGCCTATTTATGTAATTTTAGGAGGTTCTCCTGACAGTTTTTTTCAAAACTCTGGGACTTGCTGCTGTAATACTGTCACCATGTAACTCCAACATGACTGTTGCAATAAATTTGGCTTGACATGTCTTTCATTCTTGCATTTTTGTATGCATCTCCTTAATCTGATGACGAGGAAATTGCGGTCACTGAGCAAGTCAATGGTGAAAATAAAATAAAACAGAGAAGTTTCGAGACCCGTACGGGTTCACACGCATCTGCTCAAGTGACGACGAAATGCAGAACGAACTGATGACAATTCGTCACGAATTATCCAGGAACGGGTACCCAAAGAAGTTTATTAACAAATTGAAAGCTCGTGTCCTCCATCCCAAGCCGTCTCAAGGCAAGTCGTTCACAAAACGTGTCGGCGTCCCATATGTGCCTGGCGTCAGTGAAGCCCTTAGCCGCGTATTCTCAAGATACGATCTTAGAATAGCACACATGCCATCCAACAAGCTGATAAATCAGCTTGTTAATGTAAAGGATCCGCTCGAAATCAAGAATTACCCCGGTGTTGTTTACAAGATGCCATGCGCATACTGCAGCTGCAGTTACACCGGCGAAACCGGCAAATTCACAAGAAGATTAAAGGAACACCAAAGGGACGTCTCCAACAAGAAAAAAGCATCGAACGCCCTTGCCGAACACTGTCGACAATCGCAGTCACCACATCGATTGGGAAGACGATGCTATAATAGCTAAGGAAAAGAATCCCGTGACGCGACTTTTGTTAGAATCTTTATTTTTGCAAACTACGGACAACAGTATCAGCAGGACTGATGGAAATCTGCCTGCCAACTACACCCGTTCTCTACGTCACATTTTGGCATAAGAACGACTTGCGGCTCTTGCCCGCTTTTAGTGTGATCAAGGAACCCGCGCGGGTCCCGAAACGTCACTTTCATTTTCACCATTGACTTGGTCAGTGACCGCAATTTCCGCGTGATCATGTTACCTGACCAGACGAATTTTCGTTGAACTTTTGACTACATTTCCTTAATCTTTTTTTCTTCCTCAAACCTTCCCTATCTACCTTGTACAACTACCTATGCAACTGCTACATGGCGTGTCACCTGGTGTATTAATATGCAACTGTAATATAATGTGTCCACCTAACGAGGCTATTCGGCGCGCTTCTCACATCGCATAACAAGAGGCGCGCTACGATGCTAATGATGATGGAATTATTGGCATTCACTTTGAAACAAAGTGATGACAAACAGTAAACTAGACAGCCAATGATAATTATGATTTATTGGCATCCCCTTTGAGGCGCTGCGGGGACAGTGCCACCTAGCCAGATTGATTTATACAGGTACGGGATATACGTTTTACTGCGTAAGCTGTTATGGGCTCATTCCAATAGCCGTTTCTGGTCGCGATGATGCCGCCGCCAACCCGGGGCGTAACCGCTATCGCCTGAAATGCGAAAAAAGTACCCGCTCTCCGCCGGGATCGAACCCAGGCCCGCTGCGTGGGAGTCAGATACGTCACCACTGAGCCACGCAAGCGCTTGCCATCAGGCAGAAGAAAAGTTCTCTTTATACGCGCCCTATAGACGTTTTCACGAGGGCGCTTCCGACGGTCTGGCGTGGAGAGTATGCGTCAGTGTTGCCTGTTCGGTCTGGACTGTGAGCTTGCCTTGCGCTTGCATTGCGAAGTGGTAGCTTTCCCTCGATGTTTCCGTTTATTTTTGTCCCGAATGACTTACGCTCGTAAATAATGGCATATATACTCATCAAAAGTCTACAGGCCAGCACTGTGCAGTTTATGGGTGTACAAACAACCAGCGGAAAATAACGATTTTGGGGACTAAGTGTGTCCACAACACAGCACTCCGCGACACCACTGCCGCAATGTAGTATGTTCACGCTTCGCCGGTTTCCTGGATCACCTGAGGACTTGACATTTCAGTCTAATGTGAACCAATGCACACATCAGTAAAATAACGCATTTTGGTAAACTCTTTTCGGCACGTTCCCCAATAGGTTGCGAGAATTGTCAGCTCTTCGATGCAATATTTTCTCGTATCTAGTGGCAAAGGCTACATTTGTTATTCTTTCAAACACGACTTCATTCCAATGTCTAATATGGGGGTCACACTGCGCACTTTTGATCGTGATCGAGCCCGATATGGGTCGAATTTCTTGGTCGCGATTGGCTTCTTTGCTCAATCTGCGGAAGCGAGCCAATCGCGGTCGAACATTCCGACGGTCTCGATCGCTATCAAAAGTGGCCGTGTGACACCGGTATAAGACAAATTGGAACACTCTGCGAGAGAACTAGTCGGTAAATACACTTCGCAACGATCTGGAAAAATCGTGTCCTATGGAAGGTGTATGCAGACCATGTGTCCACCAAAACATTGTCTATGCATTCACACGTACGCTGCGCGGCCCTGCCCATAAAGGTAATTTACTTCAACAGTGGGGTGCTGCATCGAGCTCACCCATGTTTGAGCGTTGTCTATGTGCTTGGACAGCAAGAGAATGCAAAAACGAACGTGTCAACCTCATAAGTGCGGCCTAGCGCCAGTGTTAGAGTTCGGGAACCTGTAATGCGCTAACTGTGCGTGGCGTAGAAACGCGCTAAATGAGCGCGCGCAAGTAAGAACTTAAAAAACGGCATTCGCATGGGTACGCGGACAATAGCATCATGCTTGCAAGAATAACAGTAACGAAAAAAAATAAATTATTCGCACAGTCGATCAAGTGAAATACTTACGTGCGTGCAGTGAACGCTTCGCTGACCACTAAGCGCTTTTCACTCACGGTGAGTAGTGGTTTACACTCATATGCATATGTATTTATTCGACAATTGTTAAGACTCAACATTACTTTATTATGAGCATACCACAGTGAGACGGTGTAAGGGAAACAAGAGAGAGAGCAGAGATGGCCCTAACGCTGCAATATTATTGGCTTATTTCGCTTCAGAGATAGCGCACACGAACAATTCTTGCCGTACGCGATATCTTCAATACAAACTTCGCGCACGATCTACATTAAGGTTCACCGCGAGCGAAGCTTGTTCCAAATTCAGACATTCGAAAGAAAAGCCGTTCCAAGTAAACAAACGTAAAAAATAGCTAAACAAATATATCTTTATTATAAGTCCTGTTATTGGATTGACAGTATGTATAAATAAATAAATACAAAATAGTAAAAATAAAAATGTAGCACCTTGGCTGTATCAGTTGCGCTGGCATCTGTGATCACTGTCGCGCGTCGGTTCGCTGCAGGTATACCGTGCTGCTCGATCGCCACGCTTATGCTTTGACATTTGGTTATAAGCACCCTGCACTGCACCAGATCCAATAAATTTTGCATGATTGAGCTGTTCAGTTGCAACAAGACGGCAAGTTGGGCCAGTTGGTGGGGACTCATCATAGGATCGTATCAGCGCAAACAAGACACGGATGCCTAGTTTGCCTAGGCGACAAACTATGCCTAGTTTGTCGCCACGGCCTTGATGTATCACTGTGTCTTGCGCAAGTCATGGTTCTTTGAATTTTTTGTATATATGTTAGACGATCCTTCAATAAAATATCAGTTGAGAGTCAGCGCCGTGTTGTCGTTTTTTCCTTCCTTTTGTCCGTGTCTTGTTTGCACTGATACGACCCTACGATGTTCAGTTGCGTCGGAAGCGCATGGAGTAACCACCGCATATCTACCAACCGCTGACACGCGTCGTAGAGCCGCCGGCGCCTGGCTCTAAGCATTGCCCGACAGCTACGTACGCGCCTGCTTTCGCTAAATGAGGCAACCCTCAACCGCGAAACGTAATAGTGATCAGATTCAATCGACGATACGGTCATATGCGCCCAGCAATAACAATGAAATATACCGCTGATTAGGATGCCAGGTCTCGACGAAGCAGACGCGGCTGCCGCCGCTACCGACGACGAAACACCACATCCACTGGCTGGGCTTGGTGCTGCCATGACACACTACACTGAGTGCTCACGCGAGCACGTGAAACCTGTAACAAGTCAAGCGGCACAAGACAAGTGAAGCGGAAGAAAACAATCGAAATAATGCGCGGCGAAGATCACACAACCGAAGTGCGGCCGGCCTGCTCTCGCAAGGTTCACAGTCCAATATGGCGGCATAACATGTTCTGACGCTAGACGTCGCCCGGGTCGGCCAATGGCGCTGCTCAAACGTCGGTTTGTGAAAATGTCTATAGACCTACACCACGGCGCTACGTCACGAAAATGCGGTGGCGCTGTCGTCGGAATTTAGTTTCGCATGGTAGGCACTCCCCTTATGAAAATGAACCATGAGTTTCTGATTAGGACGTTATGCGTTTCTAATGTGCCATCAGACAGGCATCAGAAATGCATCGTCTAATGTTTTTTTAGCATCAGTTCAGTTCAGTGCAGTTCAGTTTATTGTCCTTAAAGACCCCCGGAGGGGGTATTACATAAGGGGTGGGTATAACATAACACATCACAAGTATATCAGAGATTTAAATGGCAATGCATATTAGGATTTCTGATGAGAGGAGTACACAGCTTTTTTTTTTTTTGTCATTGCTAATGTCAAAGCACATGACATAAAAATGTGTATGACACCAACTTTTATTTCTTTCTTATTTTTTTATTTCATACAGCGATCTGTCCTTGGTTAGGATCTAGAAAAAAAATGTCTCCGAAATATTGACAAAAGACAAGCGGGCCGATCCTGGAGGTAGTGCAAAAAGGGTCCAAGCGCAATGGCACATACGCACGTCAAGTGGGCCGATCCTGGCGATAGTGCAGAAAGGGTCCAAGCTCAAAGGCGCAAACCTCTGTGGGCTCGGCCGGGACTTGTAACGCACCCTTGAATTACCCTTGTCACACGTGGGACCCAGAGAGACAAAAACAATGCGCCAGCGCGATGAACGCTGTTGCCCAAGCACTAGTCTATGACGATGCGTGTCGAAACGTCAATGATAAAACGCAATAGTCTTACCAACCAGTAGCTGTGCCTCATTCTCTCGTGACATAGCCATTTCCCTAGCGACGTCATCAGTTGCCCCTTGGACTCGGTATGGGTAAGACCCGTGTCGCTCACTCCGAAGAGGAAGAGCGCGCCTTCGAGGAGCGCCGCCGCACTCAACAGCGCGAATGGATGCGAAAGCGATGAGAAGCCGATACGCGCAGCGGCCCAACGTGCTGAGGCCGATGGTGCGAAGTGGTGCGAATCTAGTCGCCTAAACTCGCTTTCACTCGCACATACAGAATACGGCGCGCGACGATGCAACGAAGTTATGTCTTGTGTCTTTCCAACCAAACATAACCACCAAATAAAAATTTTAAATATAATGAAGCAAAACCAACAGCCTCGCTGGTCTTCGATGTTCACATAGTGGAAGGGCTCTGCTATTTTTTTTTTTGTGGCGCGGGGGGGCGGGGGGGGGGGGGTTGGGGGGCGGGGCTAATAATACAGATTATTAGTCTATCATATCGAGCGCAATTCACAGGCCAATCGCAGTGTTACATAGTTTGCCAAAACTGCTGATTTAAAACCAATTCTGGGGTTTATGCGAAAGCCACGATCAAGGCACACTACAGAGATCGTTTCGCCAATTTCTGAGCCTACAGCTGATGTTAACGACAGCAGGAAGTCATCTAAAACGAAGTGACGGCGCAGGCAGTCAAAATCATTCATCTGATGTTCAGATGAATGATTTTACTAGGAGATGGGCCAATTTTTCGTTGGATTAACTGTTACTTATCTGATCGTCGCCAGTTTGTCCAGTTAGGCGTCCACACTTCTAAAGTTATGCCAGTCATTTCTGGTGTACCCCAGGGTTCCGTTCTGGCCCCTATCCTGTTCCTTCTGTTCATAAACGACATAACTAGTCAGGTGGAATCCAAGATTAGGTTATTTGCAGATGACTGCGTGTTGTATAGAAAAGTATTAAGCCGACAAGATCAAATTAGTCTTAACAAGGATTTTGCTTTGATAGCCCAATGGTATGAGAACTGGCAAATGGTCATCAACTTTGATAAAACAGTTTCAATGTCGGTAACAAAAAAGAAATCCAAACTTGGTTTTCCGTACGGCTATGATAGTATCATCCTTAACACTGTCACTCAGTATAAATACTTGGGCGTCGTCATATCATCAGATCTAGGATGGTCGGCTCATGTAGAGCACGTGGCAAGCAAAGCGATGCGAAAGCTAATGTTTCTAAAGCGGGCTTTGCGATACTCAACGAAGGAAGCCAAGCTCTTGGCCTATGTGACGTTCATACGTCCTATCTTAGAATATGCGAGTGTGGCGTGGTTTCCGCTCGCGCAAAATCAAATAGCTACGCTTGAGGCTGTCCAGCGAAAAGCGGCGCGTTTTATCTGTAATAGATACAGATGCACCGACTCGCCTACGCAAATGCTGTCCGAGATCGGCATTCATACACTAACCAGTCGTGCGATGCTGTACCGACTCAAATTTTTGTATCTCATCCTGCATAATACGGTTAAAGTGGATCCTGACACCTACCTTTCATACAATACGTCTAGAGAAACCCGTCATAAGCATCACCTTACACTCCAAGAATATTTCTGCACTAACAATACATTTAGTTATTCGTTCTTCCCGCGAGCTATTCGTGACTGGAATGCTTTAGCACCGACGGTGGTCGCACAGCTTACCGTTGAAAAATTTGTTGAACTTGCTGGCCAAACTGCGCCGTCAGCAACGAGTAAGTGATTCTATCATTACTGTATTTATCATTTTTTTACTTACCAGGTAACTTGGAAATCTGGGATGTGATATTGTGGATGATATTAATTCTTATATCTCATGTGCTTTTCCTTTTCTTTTTTTTCGCAGTACATAGTATGCAACTGAAATAAGTTGATTATGTGTGGTCGTTTTACCCTACTCACTTCTGTTATCATGGGTTCGTTACCTTTACCATATTCTGTGTTGTTACCCTATTGTATACTTATGTGAATGCCTGTTCCACAATGTATACAAACCCTTGTAACCCAATCCTGTAAAAATGTCTGATGGGATTGACAGTATCACGAAATAAATAAATAAATAAATAAATAAATAAATAAATAAATAAATAAATAAATAAATAAATCTCACGCCCCAGCGACAGCTTTCAAAGGATAACATAACCAGATCTCTAAGGCCATGCTTTTGCTAGCCGCAGACGGCGGAAGCAATCCAAAATTAAAAATACGTCATAGAATTTCTTTCTACGATAAACTATAGCGTAAAATGTGGACTGTTCGGTGGTTTGTTTTGCCTCGCAACATATATTGGTAGCTGGGCGTAACAAGGCACACAACATGAGTTCACTGGTTATTATTGTTGGCATCACGGAGGCCACAACAACCTCACAAGTATGCAGGTGGCGCTGTTGTTTTTCCTCAGTCATGGACAGAATGGACATATGCAAATTTAACAGGGCTATTTGAGCTAGAGCTTGCTAAGGTACGAGTCAGGACAATAGGGAACAGAAGACGTAAACCCAAGAGCTGGTGGGATGAGGAGGTTAAGAAGGCCACAGAGAAACGTCAGGAAGCATCCTTGGAACACAGACATTTAAAGCAGAGGGGTGAACCAGAAGCTGATGTAGGCAGAAAATGGAATAACTTTTTAAACTGTATAAGGGAAGCATCCCATTTGATCAATGAGAAGATCAGAAGAAAGGGGAACCAATGGTTGTCAGAAGTAAACAAAATCATAGAAAAGCAGCGAAGAAATTTTGGAAACATCTCAACTCCTTGAGTAATAAGACTAGCCTAGAGCAGAGGTTTATAGTTACAGCTCAAGGTGTTCGACTAGAGGGAGATGAGGCAATGGAACATATAAGAACAATGATGACAGAAAAATTTAAAGAACGAAACATAGCATGTGCTCAATCAGGTGAGGATGGACTAGTCAGTGAAGTGGCTCCACTGGCACAAAGCGAGTGGGAAAGGGCAGAGAAGAGGGTTCCTAGTAGCACGTCGACAGGTCCTGATGGCATCCCAATTATGTTGATAAAGACATTGGGCCCAAAATCTAAGAAAGCATTAAGAGAGGCAGTGAGCAAAATGATAATGGACGGTAAAGCCCTCGAAGGGTGGAGACTGAGCAGGATGAGCATAATATATAAGGGAAAGGGGGACAAAGCCGACATAAACAACTACCGTCCCATAACAGTGACGTCAGTGGTTTGCAGGGTGGTGATGCAGATTATAAAGGACAGACTGCAGGCATGGGTGGAGAGCGAGGAGGTGCTGGGGTAACTACAAAATGGGTTCCGGAAACACAGAAGGTTAGAGGATAATCTGTTCTCGTTAACACAGTGTATTGAAATAGCAGAAAAGGAGCACAGGCCCCTATGGCTTGCATTTCTGGATATCAAGGGAGCCTATGACAGTGTAATCCAAAAGGATTTGCGGGACATACTGGGCACTCTAGATGTAGAAGATGGAGTAAGAAATATTTTAAAAGATACTATAAAAGTAACAAGGTGCTTATAAAATGGGAAACAAGGTATCTGGGCCTACAGAGATACAGCAGGGGCTTAGGCAGGGGTGCCCTCTGTCATCTCTTTTGTTCATGCTGTATTTACAAGGATTAGAGAAAAAATTAGAGAGGTGCAGGCTTGGCTTCAACCTTTCCTATTTCAAGCAAGGAGAATGGATTAAACAGTCATTACCAGGACTCATGCATGCGGATGACATTGTACTTATGGCTGACAGCAAGGAAGACTTGCAGCAATTAATGGACATCTGTGGTAAAGAGGGAGATAGCTTAGGTTTAAAGTTTAGTAAAGAAAAATCGGCAGTCATGATTTTTAATGATAATCAGGGCAGTGAGCATAGGATACAGGAGATTACGCTGGTGGTGGTGGATAAGTACAAATATCTTGGAGTGGGGATAAACAATGGGGCTGAGTACCTAACGGAACCTGAAAAATATGTAACGGCTAAAGGTAGCAGAAATGCAGTTGTGATGAAAAACAGGGCACTGTGGAATTACAATAGGTACGAAGTGGTGAGAGGGATTGGGAAAGGGGTGATGATCCCTAGTTTGACTTTCGGCAATGCGGTCCTGTGCATGAGATCAGAGGTTCGAGCAAGGTTGGAAGTTAAGCAGCGAGGGGTAGGTAGATTGGCTCTGAGAGCACACGGAAATACACCAAATCAGGGGGTACAGGGTGACATGGGATGGACGTCATTCGAGGGCAGGGAAGCCAGCTGCAAGATAGAATTTGAGGAGCGATTGAGAGAAATGGCAGAAAAGCGATGGGCAAGGAGAGTTTTAAGTTATTTGTACATGAGGAATGTTGATACAAAATGGAGGAAGCTGACCAGAAAACTGTCAATCAAATATTTGGACTGCAGGAGGGGTGCAAACCAGGAAACAGCGGTTAAGAAAAAGGCTAAGGAAACAGAGAGGGGTCTGTGGAAAACAGGGATGCAGACTAAATCAGCACTGGGAACATACAGAACTTTCAAGCAAGAAATTGCCACAGAAAATATCTATGATAATTCTGGGGGAAGCTCTTTGTTGTTTGAAGCCAGGACAGGAGTATTGCGGACTAAGATGTACCGAGTCAAGTACCAAGGTATAGACACGTTGTGCTGTGCGTGTGGAGAAGAAGAGGAAACGGCTGAACACATCATACTTTTCTGTAAAGGGCTTAACCCTACAGTGCAAAGCAACGGGGCTGATTTTTTCAAAGCATTGGGGTTTAGGAACAGGGAAGGCAAAATAGACTTTAAGCGCGTAGAAATAACCAAACAGAGGTTATCTGATTGGTGGATAAAATCAAGGCAGGGGTGAAATTTCACCCACCACAAAGTACAAAATATGTTCATAGTCATGGCTAGGTGGCGTATGCCACCGCCCGATTTAAAGGGTTCAGCCTCAACCATCCATCCATCCATCCAGTCTTCAAGGTGGCGGTTGTCTGTGCGAGCTGCAACTGTGCTGCTTACGATGTGTTGCTTGATCGTGCGTTTTTATGTTTGCTGTAATGAAACAGGACGTAGTTAGCGTGCACAAAAGTGCCAGAAGATACTTTGTGTCTCGCTGCCAACTCGCCGTATGCGTGGCGCGCCAGGTAAATGTGGACCAACGATTTTCATGCCGTGGCCTTTGTCTGGTTGTCGTGGAAAGTTGGGTGGACGTCGAAAAGAAATAATGTGTATTGCCTCAGCTCGTCCACTACACAGCGACACCTATGATGGGAGTAATGTCGACGCAGCACCGGCAACTTGGAAAGCGTCGTACCATTGAAAAGGTAAGCAGTCGTGCTTGCTAAGTACACGTGTGTTGTGTGTGCTCCTCGTGTGTGCATAGCATGCCTTGCGAACGTAGGAAATAAAACTTCTGCGACAACCAGTGAAACCTGTGCTTGTGCATGCTGCGCGCTCTTTGTCAGAATTTAGGTACGCAAGTTTATTGCTTGGATGCGAAATTGAATATCCTGATAAGCGTTTTCTTCCCATGGGGGGGGGGGGGGGGGGAGAAAGATTACGTTCGGAAATAATGTGCGTGTGCTTCCGCTTTTCTGCTGAAGTTGCATAATAATGACTCATTTGTCTCTTCACCGATGCTTACTGCAATTACGTTTTTTCGCTTATACACTGTTCGACGTTGTAAATAATCTCTGCTTACCAGGCGTTCGGTTTACGAGGAGTTTGAGGAGAAAACGAAAATGTAAGCAGTCACAGCTTGCTACTAGTACAGCGTTCTTTTCAAAACAAGGCGTGTTGCCATAACTTTGACGTAACTAAACATGGCAGGGGAAAGTTGTTTAAACTAAGTCATGAAAGCAAACTCTAGTATGTAAACAAACATTTTTGTATGTGTGCTGCGTGCGTGTTTAAATTTTTACTTTGATGAAGGGGTCCCTATTATCAGGTCATTCTTCAGTGACTAGACCTTGTGCTCCGTTGCCACCCTGCACTAGTGCAGACATGTTTTCGTGACTGTTTTTATGTGCACCTTACATGTGTTCACAGTTTTATTGTGCCAATCAATGCTATAAGTTATTACAGAACTCATTTTGCAGTGGTGAGACCGTGACCCTCTAGCAGTGTCCACATAATGGCAGGGAAATGCAGGGATCCCGCAGCCATGGCTACAGCAGCACGGCGTGTAATCTGGATGTCATTTCAGGTATGTATGAAGTGTACGTGTACCAGGAAGTACGATCTCGGTATGATTTGTGTATAAGCTTATTGACATATTACTCAACTCAGCTTACTAAATAGACTAAATATTTATGCAACTTTATTCGACTTGCTGCTTATTTGTGTTCATGATATTATGCACACATTATCGTGTTCTACATAAATCTAAACCTAACATGTCCTGATGTTTAGCATTTTTTTCTCGCTTCAATCACTTCGCTGCAAGTTCAATTTTATTTTTGCTTTGCACACAGTATATTACACTTCTTATTTTGGTTTTATTGTTTTGAAACTGTTCCGTATGCTGTAGCGTTTATTTCTGTTTTTTTTCTCTGTTTATGCTACACGCATGTGCAGTTTTTGTGCATGTTAGAATTCGAACAGTAGTGGGCCAAATATGTCAAAGGTCTAAGTGTGGAGCGTGCTTACCATTGTTACTTTGACATTGCTATTTACAATAATTTCTGTCTTGTTCTCTGGTTAACTGCCACTGGCAAATACACATATGATGAGCTTAAATTTATTGAAATGAAATGTGAAGTCCTTGTGACAGTTGAAGTATGGCAGCAATGTCGAAGCTAACTTGCGCCAACTATTACTACAGTATTCGAACAGATACCCATCCCTGTATTTGTGAATTTTCTGAGAACCAGCCATGTCCACTAGGTGAAATTTGTAGCGTCTATTTGAGTTTGCCAGTCAGTTCATGAAACTTTTCAGAACAAAATTTACACTGTAAGAGAAGGGAGACCATTACTAATGGGGCTGGCTCACACGTCTTTTTATTTAGGCGGTATGCCTCACTGATTTTACGTGTGAATTTTCTACTGTAGGTGAAAAATAGGTGACGATCGTAATCTGGCCAGCAGTCCTATTGCTGCAATGCACGGCCAAGACGGATGAGCATACTGGTCTTTTGAGTCAAATATGGTTGATATCTTAAGTACATATTTAGGCATCAGCCAGTCTGCACTATGTGCATTTGACCACATCTGAAAGGAATACAATACACTGCCCCGGACACACACTGGACAAATTTAGTGGTATCTTTAACCATGCAAGTCTCGCTTGCCAGCTCGCCTTTCACAATTCACTTACGAAGTGTCGTTCATATCCTGTCTAGATTATTTCTTTCTGGTTATATATGTGCATAGCAGTCCACAAGCGAATTGAGAAAGACACCCAGGCAAGGGAGGCTTGCTTAGTTAAAGATTCCACCAAACTTGTCTTGTATGCGTCAAGGGTTGTGTGGTCTATTCCTTTGATCATGTGCAGACTGGCTGGTGCCTCAACATGTGCCTAGGAGAGCACCAACATCAGTGGGACATAGTGGACATAGGCCAACATAGGCATGGCATAGTGGACTTGAAATGCATGAGAACTATGCCGGTAGCTCATGCAAATATTCTGTAACGGCTGGCTCTTAAATGTCTCGGGGTTGCATTCGGTTACCCGTACACCAGCACTCCTATGCTTTTTTCCACGCCAAGTGATGATATAGAATATTTTCCAATTACCGCTAGCAATCCACAGACACTGCTGCGCTTTGTCGAGTGGAAACCAATACAGCCAGAGTAGTTCACAACACGTACACCCCACAGCGTATCGGCATTGCATGTTTGTACAGCCAAGAGAAATTTGGGCATACTGTAGCTACTGCTACACCCAAAGGCTACACGGCGGTTCCTCAATGACTTTATGTGAACCAACATCGCATAAACTTTTCGCACAACTATCATCTCCAAATCGTTCCGCAGCAACTGATACAGTGTGTATTCCTGTGGTTCATTGCCAAGTGTTGTTAATTTTCTGTCCTTTCACCATGCAGGGTACACGTGCACTCGCTTCAAGACGACGACACTCCACCTCAAAAACAGCCTCTCCTCAAAGACTAGCAGGGATACTAAATGAAAGGAAAATACCACATCCGTAACCAGACAGATACTATGTGTTCTTTACATTTAGCCTCCTTCTCTCTTTAAGGAAGCGTGGTGTATGTTCAATAAATGTTTTTATCAACTTTTTTTTCGTTCAGAAATGTCTAATGTGCAGCATATGTACGGGCCCATGTACTATCAGCGTCAAATGAAAGCCGAACAGCGGAGCGCGTGCCACAAGCATTAGAAACAGCATAGTGCGCGCCGTCCAGTCATCAGCGCAGACAGGCCCACACATCCGGTTTGGTAGCACAGCGCCACCCCACTGAAGTGCGATTTTTTTTTTTTGCCTGTGTTCCCGCTCTGATTTTTGAAAGGAAAAAAAAGAAAACAGAAGCGACAATTCTGCAACATAAAAAAAGAAAACAGAAGCGAAACCTGCGCTTCTGAATGTTGCAGAATTTTCGCTTCTGTTTTCTTTTTTTTATTCCTTTCAAAAATCCGAGTGGGAACACAGGCAAAAAAAAAATCGCACTTCAGTGGGGTGGCGCTGTGCTACCAAACCGGATGTGTGGGCCTGTCTGCGCTGATGACTGGACGGCGCGCACTATGCTGTTTCTAATGCTTGTGGCACGCGCTCCGATGTTCGGCTTTCATTTGACGCTGATAGTACATGTTGGATGTCTGAAAAGTGCTGCACCTTAGCTTGATATATGTATATCAAGCACGAAAGACATATCAGAAAATGTTGCCACACGTGGTGGCTAATTTTGTTTTAGGAATGCTATGAATGCCAGCAATCTACCCTTATAAAAATGACTATTGAAATGTTGTTGCCATATTGTTGAGGAATTATTGACACAATATCCTTTCAATAACGTCTCAATAGTTATTGAACGTACACAACAATACCTCAACAATAAAGTTGTTGAGCGCTTCACAACAGTAAAGTCATTGATTAATTGTGGTTGACATATTGTTGAATAATGTTGAGTACTATTGAGAATTTTTGAGCAATATTGACATTAAATATATATCTGAAACACACACATGTAGACGTGTATGTGTTTTACACATATATATTGTTTTATTGTTCACCTAATCACCACTAAATATATAGAGTGTCACATAACTCTAACCAAATGCCTATCTCTCGAGTCGTAACTGGGGGAGCTTGTGGCAAGACGACGCTGCCGCAGGCGTTCCGCTTCGTTTGCCCTAAATTCAGGGTCGGCGGCTGTTCGCTGATGTTTCGCCTGGGCTTCGGAAGCCGTCACGCTAGAATCAGCATGCTAGAATCGGACGACCAGCTTCGCTTACTAGAATCGGACGACAAGCTTTGCTTACGTAAGATATGCCCTTGCTTACGTAAAATGCTTACGGCGACAAGCTTTGCTTTCAGATATATACTCAATGTCAGTATTGCTCAACACTTCTCAATAATACTCAACATTATTCAACAATATGTCAACAACAATTAGTCAATGACTTTACTGCTGTGAAGCGCTCAACAACATTATTGTTGAGGTATTGTTGTGTACGTTCAATAACTATTGAGACGTTATTGAAAGGATATTGTGTCAACAATTCCTCAACAATATGCCAACAACATATCAATAGTCAGTACTCCATTTTCTCGACAGAGGAAAGGCTGTTAACTTTGTCTCTTTGGGTCCCACGTATGACAAGGGCAGTTCAAGGAAACGTTACAGGTCCCCGTTCCCACAGGGCATATGTGCCATTGAGCTTGGACCCTTTCTGCACTGCCTCCAGGATCGGCCCACATGAAACGGGTGCCATTGATCTTGTACCCTTTCTGCACTGCCTCCAGGATCGGCCCACTTTATCTGCCCCTGTATCTATCTGCCTTTTGAACGTCGCTATTGGAAGTGACAAAACTTCAGCATAATAGAAGTTACAGCTTGAGTGATATTGTCAAGAAACATTGGGAAGAACTCGCAAGCAATATTTTTTTGTAATTTGTTTTGAGAGTAACTAGCATGTGTAGTAAAGGGTTGGTGCCAGAGACCGCCTTTTTTCAAGTTTGACTGGTTGCTCGGATGATCTCGTTTTGTTCTCGCAACTTGTCATAGTGGTTTTTGATGTGTGGCTTGCAAAGCCAGTGTCAAGCAGACACCATTTACTATTTTGTTTGCTCGTATGTTTTGTTTATATCAAGTACAATGCATTGCATGTACGGTACGCTATATTGCACTCTACGTCCATGCCACAGTTGTACTCGTGCCTACGGGTGACAAAATTTCATTTTCAACTTGCCGGCATGTTCTCGTTTTGATTGCCCAGATAACAGCTTTGGCTTTTGGCTCAAGGTCACTTGAAGATCGCCGACAACGGGAGCTAAAAGCATTTCATGCTTAAAAGAGTAGGCAACCTTAAACTTTGACTTAGGTGTTTCTTTTTGGCACTCGCATCCCGGCGTTGGTGTTCTGTGCTTTGGTAAGCAGCAATAAGTGATTTCTGATCAATTATAATTATTCCAGACACTTCAGTAACTCAACTTGAACTAAGCTTATGCTTTGATATCATGTCTATAAAGAAACCGATGGATTTTACGCTGTACTATATACTTTGTTTCTTTTTCCTGACTTATTTTTAATCTGGTCTCAGCTAATTAGTTGTAATTATCCCAGACACTTCAGCAAGTCAGCTTGCAACAAAACTAATGCTTTGATATCATATCTATAATGAAAGTCATGAATTCCGAATTGAACCATTTTTTTCAATTTTTCTGATTTACTTGGATTGCATCCCCGGTCGTTTCAGCTAATTAAGTCTAATTATTCCAGACACTTCAGTAACTCAACTTATAGCTAAACTCATGCTCTGATATCATATCTATAATGAAATTCGTGAATTTTGTACTGTACTATTTTTTCGATTTATTTTCACCACTTGATCATCTCAGGAGGTGAACCGGAAGAACAAATGGCACTCGACGCTCCTGCCACTAAAAACTCCCGATACAGCTTTCTATTGCTCAATACGTGGAAC